>NW_027139404.1:0-145000 GCF_035084215.1 Heptranchias perlo
TGGGGGGGGGAGGGGGGGGGGAGGAGGGGGGGAGGGGGGGGGGGAGGGGGGGGGGGGAGGGGGGGGGGGGAGGGGGGGGGGGGAGGAGGAGGGGGGGAGGGGGGGGGGAGGGAGGGGGGGGGGGGAGGGGGGGGGGGGGGAGGGGGGGGGGGAGGGAGGGGGGGGGGGGAGGGGGGGGGGGGAGGGGGGGGGGGGAGGGGGGGGAGGGGGGGGGGGGAGGGGGGGGGGGGAGGGGGGGGGGGGAGGGGGGGGAGGGGGGGGAGGGGGGGGGGGGGGAGGGGGTGGGGGGGGGGTGGGGGGGGGGGGTGGGGGTGGGGGGGGGGGTGGGGGGGGGGAAGGGGAGGAAGGGGGGGGGGGGGGAGGAAGGGGGGGGGGGGGGGGGGAAGGGGGAAGGGGGAAAGGGGGAGCTGGGAATGGGCAGCTTCACGATGGCCAGGGAGAGGGGAACCTCGCTGCCGCATCGTTGGAGGTTTTCCCATTTTGGGGTGGGGTACCGGTCTCGGGCATCGAACGCTCCCAGGGCGGGTACAGCACGGGTTAGATACAGAGTAAAGCTCCCTCTACACTGTCCCATCAAACACTCCCAGGGCAGGTACAGCACGGGTTAGATACAGAGTAAAGCTCCCTCTACACTGTCCCATCAAACACTCCCAGGGCAGGTACAGCACGGGTTAGATACAGAGTAAAGCTCCCTCTACACTGTCCAGTCAAACACTCCCAGAGCAGGGACAGCACGGGGTTAGATACAGAGTAAAGCTCCCTCTACACCGTCCCATCAAACACTCCCGGGGCAGGTACAGCACGGGTTAGATACAGAGTAAAGCTCCCTCTACACCGTCCCATCAAACACTCCCGGGGCAGGTACAGCACGGGGTTAGATACAGAGTAAAGCTCCCTCTACACTGTCCAGTCAAACACTCCCAGAGCAGGGACAGCACGGGGTTAGATACAGAGTAAAGCTCCCTCTACACCGTCCCATCAAACACTCCCAGGGCAGGTACAGCACGGGTTAGATACAGAGTAAAGCTCCCTCTACACTGTCCAGTCAAACACTCCCAGAGCAGGGACAGCACGGGGTTAGATACAGAGTAAAGCTCCCTCTACACCGTCCCATCAAACACTCCGGGGCAGGTACAGCACGGGTTAGATACAGAGTAAAGCTCCCTCTACACCGTCCCATCAAACACTCCCGGGGCAGGTACAGCACGGGGTTAGATACAGAGTAAAGCTCCCTCTACACTGTCCAGTCAAACACTCCCAGAGCAGGGACAGCACGGGGTTAGATACAGAGTAAAGCTCCCTCTACACCGTCCCATCAAACACTCCCGGGGCAGGTACAGCACGGGTTAGATACAGAGTAAAGCTCCCTCTACACTGTCCAGTCAAACAGTCCCAGGTACATGATGGGTTAGATTCAGTGTAAAGCTCCCTCACCTCTGCCCCAATAATGTGCCTCAGTCACAACCCAAAACTCAACAGATTGCCTTCTACTGCACAGTGTAACATTATTCCATTTTTGACTTGTGCTCATGATAAAATTGCATTGATTCAATTACAGATCTCCTTTATATTGTAAGTAAGATTTGCCAATATTTATCAAATCCACACCTGACCTATTTGACCCCGAGATGAGCTTCCGACCCCATATCCGCTCCATCGCCAAGACCGCCTACTTCCACCTCCACAATATTACCCGTCTCCGCCCCCGCCTCAGCTCACCTGCTGCTGAAACCCTCATCCGTGCCTTTGTTACCTCCAGACTTGACTATTCCAAGGCTCTCCCTGGCTGGCCTCCCATCTTCCACCCTCCATAAACATGAGCTCAGCCAAAGCTCTGCTGCCCGTACATTAACTCGCACCGAGTCCCGTTCACCCATCGCCCACTGTGATCGCTGACCGACATTGGCTCCCTGTCTGGCAAATCCTCAATTTTAAAATTCTTCATCCTTGTTTTCAAATCCCTCCAGGCCCTCGCTCCCCCTCCCCTAGCTCTGTAACCTCCTCTAGCCCTGCAACCCTCCGAGATCTCTGCGCTCCTCCAATTCTGGCCCCTTGCGCATCCCTGATTTCCATCGCTCCACCATTGGCGGCCGTGCCTTCAGCTGCCTGGGCCCTAAGCTCTGGAATTCCCTCCCTAAACCCCTCCGCCTCTCTCTCCTCATTTAAGCCGCTCCTTAAAACTTACCTCGCTGACCAAGCTTTTGGTCACCTGTCCTAATGTCTCCTTATGTGGCTCGGAGTCTCCCGTGAAGCGCCTTGGGGCGTTTTACTATGTTAAAGGCGCTATATAAATGCAAGTTGTTGTTATAGACAGGGATGGACATAAGGCATACCTCAAATTGCTGCCAATGACAGATTTCAATTTAGGATTTAAATCCCTTTGCCTCTCCACCTCCCTCTCCTTTTTCACTACTTTAAATCCACTTGTTTGACCAAGCTTTTTGTCACCCCTCCTAAGATCTCATTCTTTGGCTCGGTATCAATTTTTGTCTGTTTACACTGTAAATGTAGTTGTATATGGCTAAGGACGGCCCCTTTCCAAATCTCCAGGGCCACAAGATTCAAACAGGACAGGCCAACGAGAAACGAATACAAGGGCCAATGGAATTGAGGGAATCTGGACTTCAAGGGCTTGATTGCTGGGATTATTGGGCTGCAAATGGGGCCCTCCTGCTGTAAAGCATATACAGGCTGAGATCCAGAGATTAACTTAGTTAATTGTGAAAAATAATTGGGAATATTAATACCCGCACATCCTGAGGAGCATTAGCAAACGGGGAAAAGTTACTGTTTCACCCATCACCCCTGTACTCGGCAACCTACATTGGCTCCTGGTCTGGCAGCTGCTCAAATTTAAAATTCTTATCCTTTGTTAAAATCCTTCCATGGCCTCACCCCCTCCTTTTCTCTCTAACCTCCTCCAGCCCCCAGAGAACTCCGCGCTCCTCCAATTCCAGCCCCTTGGCGCATCCCTGACTTCCTTCGCCCCTCCATTGGCGGCCGTGCCTTCAGCTGCCTGGGCCCTAAGCTCTGGAATTCCCTCCCTAAACCTCTCCGCCTCTCTCTCCTCCTTTAAGGCCTTCCTTAAAACCTACCTCTATTGACCAAGCTTTTGGTCACCTGTCCTAATATCTCCTTCTGTGGCTCAATGTCAAATTTTGTTTGATAATCGCTCCTGTGAAGTGCCTCGGGACGTTTTTACTGAAGTCGCTATATAAATGCGAGTTGTTGTTGAATTTACAAATGGACAAACACACCCTCTCCCCAAATGCCAGAAGGGAGGGGGGATATCAGGCAAAGTTTCCCTTCCTGATCGCTATCCAAAGGGTGAGGACATTCATTTTTTTTTTATTTGTTCTCGGGATGTGGGCATCGTTGGCAAGGCCAGCATTTATTGCCCATCCCTAACTGCCCTTCAGAAGATGGTGGTGAGCGAGATTGTACAACTGAGTGGCTTGCTAGGCCATTTAAGGATCAACCACATTGCTGTGGGTTTGGAGTCACATATAGGCCAGACTGGTGTAAGGACTGCAGGATTCCTTCCCTAAAGGACGTTAGTGGACTAGATGGGTTTTTACGACAATCTGGTAGTTTCATGGTCACCATTACTGATACTAGTTTTTTTTTTAATTCCAGATTTTATTTAATTAATTGAATTTAAATTCCCCAGCTGCTCTGAGCGGGATTTGAACTCATGATTATTAGTCCGGAAAGATAACCACTATACTGCCGTACCCGAATGAGATCAGCCATGATGCCTTCCTCGGTGAAATAGCTTGCCATCGCTCACTATCCAGGCTCGTACATGATGACTGGTCACTTGGACGTCCTGAGGAGATGAAAGTCTTATTTTTCTCCAACATAAATAAATTGGAAGGCAGCCAACACCTCTGGACCTGTCCCCTCACTAAAATAAATGCTTCAATTTCAATCTTACTGTTGGGCACGTCATTGCCTTAATGTGTCACTGCCTTATAATGCACTCTAGGCTGGGTGCTGTTCTGTGTGTAATATATATCCTGCTATTAACAGACATTAGAATGTAGGGGAAAAAATAAGACTGTCACATCCTCGGGACACCCCAAAGCACTCCACAGCCAATGGATTACTTTCAAAGTGCAGTCAAAGTTAGTTTTGTAGATTAATAGACCAACTAAATTCTGCACAACACGGTCCCACAAATGGCACATTAGACGATCGACCAGATAATCTGCTTTTGATGTTGTTAGTTGAGGGACAAATATCGGCCAGGACACCCGGTGGACTCCTCTGCCCTCCTTCAAAATAGTGGCCACGGGATCTTTGACGTCCACCTGAGAGGGCAGACGGGACCTGGGTTTAACGTCTCATCCCAAAGACGGCAACATGCGACAGCGCGGCGCTCCCTCAGCACTGGCACTGGCACTGGCAGTGCCAGCCTAGATTGTGTGCTCTAGCCGTGGAGTGAGACTTGAACCCACCACCTTGGGACTCAAGAGAGTTACCCACTGAGTGAAATCTGATCTCCTGGCTTGAAACAAAAAAAAGACCATGAAAACTGGAAAATTAAAATTAAAAAATGTTTGCCTCCCGTTCCTATTTTCCCTCCTGTGCCCTCCCTTGAATCGGCACTAATCCGATCATTCCAATTACAGCCTTTCAGTCTTCATGTGACCCTAGGATTGGGTTCCTTTTAGTGAAACCACAGGACTGACTAATAGGCCAGAATAATAATCTCAATCTTCCGGGAAATGCTGGCCATCCACTCCTGCGGTTTATTTTGTTATCTGAACCCCTTGGTCATATTCCCGTCTTGCTGCCTCACTCCTCTAATGGATTGTAATTTTGATGGTAAAAGAACTTCAGAAAGAAATGATTGCTATTAATCAGAATCGAATGACCACTTAGTCAGTTCACTGACTTCCCAATGCTGAGACGCACTCAGGGTCGCCAACTTTCCAGGATTGACCTGGAATCTCCAGGAATTGAAGATTAATCTCCAGGACACATGCCAGGAGCAACACCTGGGAGAAAAATCATAGGGGCATTAAAAAAAAAATTTGCTTATCAGTTCTAAAAATATTGGAGACGGGAAAAGAAAGGATGTTTGGCGAGAGTCAAGAATCATTCCAATCGGAAAAGGAAGACTCTGTTTGCTTTCCCAATTGGCGTGCGAAGGCGGTGCCTCGCGACGATGGACGCGTTGGGCGACCAATGGCGGGAGTGTGGGGGCGGGACGGTTGGAAGGCAGGAAGTCACATGAAGAAACCTCCCGAAATACGTCCGACCAGAGTTGGCAACCCTCGATGCACTATGTGAGGCGGACACAAGAGTCTGCAAAGGACTATGGAGAGATTAAGTGAGGGGGCAAGAAGGTGGCAGGTGGAGTATAATGTGGGGAAATGTGAGGTTATTCACTTTGGGGGGGAAGAATAGAAAAACAGAATGTTTTTAAAATGATGAGAAACTATTAAATGTTGGCATTCAGAGAAACTTGGGTGTCCTGGTACAAGAAACACAAAAAGTTAGTGTGCAGGTACAGCAGGCAATTAGGAAAGCAAATGGCATGTTGGCCTTTATTGCAAGGAGGTTGGAGTACAAGAGTAAGGAAGTCTTACTATAATTGTACAGGGCTTTAGTGAGACCTCACCTGGAGTACTGCAAATAGTTTTGGTCTCCTTATCTAAAGAAGGATATACTTGCCTTAGAGGCCGTGCAACAGAGGTTCACTAGATTAATTCTTGGGGTGAGAGTGTTGTCCTATGAGGAGAGATTGAGTAGAATGGGCCTATACTCTCTGGAGTTTAGAAGAATGAGAGGTGATCTCATTGAAACATATAAAATTATGAGGGGGCTTGACAGGGTAGATGCTGAGAGGTTGTTTCCCCTGGCTGGAGAGTCTAGAACCAGGGGGCATAGTCGCAGGATAAGGGGTCGGCCATTCAAAACTGAGATGAGGAGGAATTTCTGCACTCAGAGGGTTGTGAATCTTTAGAATTTCCTACCCCAGAGGGCTGTGGATGCTGAGTCATTGAATATATTCAAAGCTGAGATGGATAGATTTTTGGACTCTAGGGGAATCAAGGGATAAGGGGATCAGGCAGGAAAGCGGATTTGAGGTCGAAGATCAGCCATCATCAGATTGAATGGCGGAGCAGCTCGAGGGGCTGTGTGGCCCACTCCTGCTCCTATTTCTTATGTTCTTATAATAACGATCTCCTCGGCTAGCGTGCGTCCAAGTCATTTCAAGACTTGAACAGCGCTCCCATATCTGGGAGGCTCTTCGACACCTCTCACACTCCTACACATGGCAGAAGAAAAGGCGGGGCAATCTGATGGCCAACCCATCAAACTTTCTCCTCTCCATCTATTACATCGATGGTCAGCAAGGTAAGGGTACCAAGGGATGTGGAGTGTAGGCAGATAAATGGAATTAAAGTGCAGGTCAGCCATGATCCAATTGAATAGCGGGGCAGGCTCGAAGGACTCAATTGCCGACTCTTGTTCCCATGTTTCTGGACATCCCCCCCCGCCCCATCTAATTGCAAATGTAATACCCAACACAATCTTCCTCCTCACCTCGAGACTAAACATACTGTCGGCACCTCAAAATCATTCGTTCTCAGAAACTCAAATCTGTGGCACGCCTCACCTCCCTCCTACGATCTGCAGGCTCATGCTTGGCTTCAGCTCACCGCTAACTCTTGATTGATCTCATCTTCTCTCCTCCTTCCTGCCCGCCCCCAACTCTGCTGATGTCCTACTCCCTGGGCCTCGGCTCCACGGCTGATCCCCTTTTGATTGATCTGAAGCACACTGGTTCATCTCTTCACAAGTTTATCTGTCAATCCCTTCTCTCAGTTCCAGCTCCAGGCCGACACCCACCCCCCCCCCCCAACTCCACCAAGCGCCAGTACTGAGGGAGCGCTGCGCTGCTGGAGGTGTCATCTTTCGGATGAGACGATAAACCGAGGCCCCGTCTCCCCTCTCAGGTGGATGTAAAAGATCCCACGGCCACTATTTCGAAGGGGAGCAGGGGAGTTCTCCCCGGTGTCCTGGGCCAATATTTGGTAACCCTCAACCAACATCTACAACAGGTGATCTGATCATTTATCACACTGCCGTTTGTGGGATCTTGCTGTGCACAAATTGGCTGCTGTGTTTCCTACATTACAACAGTGACTACACTTCAAAAGTACTTCATTGGCTTTAAAGTGCTTTGGGACGTCCTGAGGTTGTGAAAGTCACTATATAAATGCAAGTCTTTCTTTCTTTCATCGCTAGCCAGTGACTACTAGTAGAAGTGCCAGTGGTTTGGCTGTGATGCCTCACATGGTTAAGTAGTGTCCAGGCTCACGCGTGAAGAGTGCCCCCCCCCCCCTCCCGGCCTGCCAGCATTCATGGAATTATATCAAAAGAAGAAATAGGAGGGAAGTCATGAGGGGAGAAACTGAAGGAAAGGAGGAGATGTGATGGGGGAAATAATTGAAAATTGAGGGATTAAGAAAGGCAAATGGACTTGCATTTATATAGCGCCTTTCACAACCTCAGGATGTCCCGAAGCGCTTTACGGCCAATGAATTATCCTTGAAATCACTCACCTGACGAAGGAGGAAGCCTCCGAAAGCTTGTGATTTTAAATAAAGCTGTTGGACTATAACCTGGTGTTGTAAGACTCCTTACATTTGTCCACCCCAGGCCATCACCGGCATCTCCACACCTTGAAATGTAGTCACTGTTGTTATGTAGGCAAACGCGACAGCCAATCTGCGCACAGCAAGAAGGGTTGCCAAGTCTGGTTGAACATATTCCAGGAGCTTTCGTCATATGACCTCCTGCTACCAATCAGCCCACTGCTGCACTCCCGCCATTGGTCAGTCAACACATCCATCCTGCCCATCCCACACCAATTGGAAAGCAAACAGACTCTTTGTTACCCGATTGGCTGATTCTTGACTGTCAGTCAAACAATCTTTTATCCCATCTCCGATCTTTTTTTATGCCCCTCTATGATTTTCCTCCTGGGTTTCCTCACAGCAATGTCTGGGAGATGAATCTTTAATTGCTGGAGACTCCAGGGCAATCCAGAAGAATTGGCGGCCATAAAAGTAAGGTCCCACAAAGAGTAAATGAGATAAGCTACCAGTTAATCTAGCTTGGTTCTATTGGTTAAGCAATTTTACATGGAAATTACAGCACAGAAACTGGCCATTCGGCCCAACTGATCCATGCCAGTGTTTATGCTCCATATGAGCCTCCTACATAAGAACATAAGAAATAGGAGCAGGAGTAGGCCAATCGGCCCCTCGAGCCTGCTCCGCCATTCAATAAGGTCATGGCTGATCTGATCCTAACCTCAAATCTAAATTCATGTCCAATTTCCTGCCCGCTCCCCGTAACCCCTAATTCCCTTTACTTCTAGGAAACTGTCTATTTCTGTTTTAAATTTATTTAATGATGTAGCTTCCACAGCTTCCTGGAGCAGCAAATTCCACATCTCAGTTTTGAAAGAGCAGCCCCTTATTCTAAGATTATGCCCCCTAGTTCTAGTTTCACCCATCCTTGGGAACATCCTTACCGCATCCACCCGATCAAGCCCCTTCACAATCTTATATGTTTCAATAAGATCGCCTCTCATTCTTCTGAACTCCAATGAGTAGAGTCCCAATCTACTCAACCTCTCCTCATATGTCCGCCCCCTCATCCCTGGGATTAACCGAGTGAACCTTCTTTGTACTGCCTCGAGAGCAAGTATGTCTTTTCTTAAGTATGGACACCAAAACTGTATGCAGTATTCCAGGTGCGGTCTCACCAATACCTTATATAACTGCAGCAATACCTCCCTGTTTTTATATTCTATCCCCCTGGCAATAAAAGCCAACATTCCGTTGGCCTTCTTGATCACCTGCTGCACCTGCATACTAACTCCCACCCTACCTCATCCTTCTATTCCTTTCTCCCTCATGTGTTCATCTAACTTCCCCTTAAATGCATCTGTGCTATTCGCCTCAACTATTCCTTGTGATAGTGAGTTCCACATTTTCACCACTCTCTGGGTAAAGAAGTTTCTCCTGAATTCCGTATTGGAATAGCCAAAACTGACACTTTGGTAAGCCTACATAATTCTATCCTTTACAAGCCATGGGAAAACACTTCCGTTACATCGTTAAATACATGCCGGTGCCAGGACCTGAACACAGACGTCAAGTGCAATCTCCATACAATTGACCGATTAGTGTGTTGACATCTGATATGCTGGCACCCGGGATTATTTTATTGACTCTTTCTTCACCCACTCCTTTCTGTTGTTCACTTCAAGCTGTGCTCAGACGTACGTCGGACGTAAAAGTTTAACGGCGTAAAACATTGAGCACTGTGCACAGTTCTGGTCTCCATATTATAAAAACGGATATAGAGGCACTGGTGAAGGTCTAAAAAAGATTTACAAGGATGATACCAGAACTGAGAGGTTATAGCTATCAGGAAAGACTGAACTCTCTCGAAAAGAGAAGGCTGAGGGGGTGACCTGATCGAGGTCTTTACAATTACGAAAGGGTTTGATAGGGTAGATGAAGAGAAAATGTCTTCATTTGTGGGGGAGACCAAAACTAGGGGCCAATAAATATAAGATAGTCACTAATAAATCCAATAGAGAATTCAGGAGAAACTTCTTTACCCAGAGAGTGGTGAGAATGTGGAACTCGCTACCCGATGGAGTAGTTGAGGCGAATAGTGTAGATGCATTTAAGGGGAAGCTAGATAAACACATGAGGGAGAAAGGAAGAGAAGGATATACTGATAGGGTGAGTGGGAGGAGGCTCGTGTGGAGCATAAACACCAGCACAGACCAGTTGGCCTTAAGGGCCTGTTTCTGTGATGTACGTTCTATGTAATTCTATGAAATTCGATGGAAACGCTGCAACCCGTCTGTCACATCTCTTTTCTTTCTTCGGCCCAAAGCAATGTTCCCTGACAAAGGGAAGGAAAGAATGGAGCGGGAGTGGGGGGGGGGGTGGGGGGGGGGGGGGTGGGAGAGAGGGCAGAGGGTTGGAGAGGGTGAGAGGGGCAGGGGTTGGGGGGGTGGGAGGGCAGGGAGTTGGGGGGGGGGTGGGAGGGCAGGGAGTTGGGGGGGGGTGGGAGGGCAGGGGGGTTGGGGGGGTGGGAGGGGCAGGGGTTTGGGGGGGGTGGGAGGGCAGGGGTTTGGGGGGGGTGGGAGGGCAGGGGGTTGGGGGGGGTGGGAGGGCAGGGGTTTGGGGGTGGTGGGAGGGCAGGGTGTTGAGGGGGTGGGAGGGCAGGGTGTTGGGGGGGTGGGAGGGCAGGGTGTTGAGGGGGTGGGAGGGCAGGGTGTTGAGGGGGTGGGAGGGCAGGGTGTTGGGGGGGTGGGAGGGCAGGGTGTTGGGGGGGTGGGAGGGCAGGGTGTTGGGGGGGTGGGAGGGCAGGGTGTTGAGGGGGTGGGAGGGCAGGGTGTTGGGGGGGTGGGAGGGCAGGGTGTTGGGGGGGTGGGAGGGCAGGGTGTTGGGGGGGTGGGAGGGCAGGGTGTTGGGAGGGTGGGAGGGCAGGGGTTTGGGGGGGTGGGAGGGGCAGGGTGTTGGGGGTGGTGGGAGGGCAGGGTGTTGGGGGGGTGGGAGGGTGGGAGGGCAGGGGTTTGGGGGGGTGGGAGGGCAGGGTGTTGAGGGGGTGGGAGGGGCAGGCGGGTGGCACTTACGTGGTGACAGTTTAAATTGATGCTGCATTATTAGTCCAGTAACGTAACCACCACACGATCGTACCCAATAACGTCACAGAATGGTAAAATGGTATGGTGCAGAAACATTCGGCCCATCAAGTCTGTGCAGGGGTTTATCCCCGTTTGAGCCACCGAGTCTAACCTCAGGCCCTACACCCTGATAATATTCATGCAGCAGCCAATTTGCGCACAGCAAGGTCCAACAAACAGCGATGTGACAATGACCAGATAATCTGTTTCTCAGTGATGTCGGTTGAGGGATAAATATTGGCCCCAGGGAGAACTCCCACTGCTCTTCTTCCAATAGTACCATGGGAACATTTACGTCCACCTGAGAGGGCAGACGGGACCTCAGTTTAGCGTCTCGTCCGAAAGACTGCACCTCTGACAGTGCAGCACTCCCTCAGCATTGTATTGGGAGTGTCGGCCTGGATTATGTGCTCAAGTCTCGGGAGTGGGACTTGAACCCATGACCTTCTGACTCAGAGGCGTGACCGCTACCAAGTAAGCAAGTTGAGTGCTGCATTGTCAGCGTCCTTCGAATCATAGAATCATAGCGTGGCTACAGCACTGAAGGAGGCCATTCAGCCCTTTGAGCCCGTGCTGGCACTTTGTAAGAGCAATCCAGTTAGTCCCATTCCCCTGCTCTTTGAGACTATGAGACTCTGCCTGTTCTGGAGAGTCCTTGTCACTGTTGCAAGAAGAAGGTGTCCTGACCAACATTCCTCCCTCACCCAAAGCCACTGAAAACAGATTAGCTGGTCCGTCATCTCACCGCTGCCTGTGGGATGTTGCCGAGCGCCATGGTGCACAACAATGACTGCACTTCAGAGTAATGCATTGCCTGTGTTAGCTGTGGCTCAGTGGGTAGCATGCATTGCCTCTGAATTATGAAGGTTGTAGGTTCAAGTCCTCGCTCTGGAGACTTCAGCTCAAAATCCAGGCTGATACTCCTAGTACCACTCCTGACAGAGTGCTGGACTGTCAACGGTGCTGTCTTTCAGATGAGATGCTAAACCGAGGCCCTATCTGCCTTCTCAGGTAGATGGAAAAAGATCCCACGGCCACTATTTCCAAGATAAAGCAGTGGGAATTCTCCCTGGTGTCCAGGGCCAATATTTACCCCTCAACCAACATCAATAAAAAAAAAACAGATGATCTGGTCGTTATCACGTTGCTGTTTGTGGGATCTTGCTGTGCACAAACTGGCTGCCCCGTTTCCTACATTACAACAGCATACTACCCTTTAAAAAGTACTTCATTGGTTGTGGGATGCCTGGAGGCCCTGTGTAAACACAAGCTGTTCCTCTTTTATACCCAGCACTCAGAGGCGGTTCTGAGGTGTTTGAATGAATGCGGGTCTTTAGTTGCCGGGAGGCCATCAGTCCATCTGGGAAGGTCGTGCGAGCTATGGGTCAATAGTTAGCGATTAATGCCAGGAGTTGTGGTCAATATCAGACGGAGACAGTCTCCACCAGGATCGATACACACCGCTTGTAAACAAACCCATACCCCAGACAGCGTCAGCAATCGCCCGCCTATCTGCTGCACATGACTAAATTATTGGGGGTAGGGAGAGGGGGCTTTTTCTCCCCCTGCCCCTCTCCCCAAGCCCATCCGGCCCAGGGTGACAGGTCAGACATGTTGTCCCTTTTATGCAAATGATTCAATTACAGACACAACAATTTTTCCCCCAAAGTGGGGGGGGTGGGGAATAGCAATGCCCCCCCTCCCCTTCCCCTCTGTAAACTGACACTCCGGTATTGACACGTTCCAGGGGGCTCTGTTTGAAATAGACTGCATGCTATCCCCTCAAGTATCAAATCATTTTACAATAGGAATGCACCAAAAACCTTCCGGGAGCATTATCCTCATTTGCAACAACAATGCGACATCCCAGTCAGGGCAAGGGTCCTCCCACACCGCCCCCCGCCCCGGCCTCTCACACACAGACCATCCCGAAAGCTAAAAAGCCTTGCTCCTTACTGCTTATCTTCAGAGCTGATCTGTAAGGAAGCAGCTCGTTGCACACTCTGCATTTTAAAAAAAAAACCGCATAGTTATATATAAAAGAAATGCCAGACAATAGGGCAAAAAGAGGGGGGCGGTGGGGAGAAACGCAAACATGGTCGGATTTCTGCGGTCCTGGGAATTCATTACCTGGACCCTGGAAGGCTGTTTTCATCCGGTTTCTGTCCTTACGGGTCCCAAATCGCTGTTATACCTTCTGCTAGAGAAAGGTTTCACTCAGACCGTAGAGATGGTGACAGCTGCATGTGTGTGTGTGTGTGTGTGAGAGAGAGAGAGAGAGGGGAGGGGAGAGCCCGAATGGATAAGGGGAGGCAGAGCTGTCTAAACCACCACCGTTTAAAGAGACAGTCTGCCTTCCCCCCTCCCCCCCCCCCCTCCCCCTCCCAGGACGAAAAATGTCAGTCCCGTCTCCTCCTTCTGACGAGGGGGCTGCTGTTTTGTTCAATGGGTCAAAGCTGAGCTTCAGTCCCTGAATTATTGTGTTCATTTTAAAAGATGTTACCCCCTCATGGGGGGATCTGAAACTAGGGTGGGTGGGTGGGGGGGGAGGAAGGGGCAGAGTCTCAGAATAAGGGGTCGCCCGTTTAAGACGGAAATGGGGAGGAATTTCTTCTCCCAGAGGGTCGTGAATCTTTGGAATTCTTTACCCCAAAAAGCTGCGGAGGCTGAGTCATCGAACACATTCAAGGCTGAGTTGGACACATTTTTGATCAGCGAGGGAGTCAAAGGTTATGGGGAAAAAGCCGGGAAAGTGGAGTCGAGGTAAAAATCAGATCAGCCATGATCTCATTAAATGGCGGAGCAGGCTCGAGGGGCCGAATGGCCTACTCCTGCTCCTATCTCTTATGGTCTTACGGTCTAAGAAAGTCTTGCATTTCTATAGCTCCAGGACGTCCCAAAGCGATTTGCAGCCAATGAAGTACTTTTGAAGGGTAGTCACTGTTATAATGTTGGAAACACAGCAGCCAATTTGTGCACAGCAAGATCCCACAAACATCAACGATACAGTGACCAGATCATCTGTTTTTTTTTTAGTGGTGTTGGTTGAGGGGTAAATATTGGCCCAGATACACTGGGGGAGAACTCCCCAGCTCTTCTTCGAAATAGTGGCCGTGGGATCTTTTACATCCACCCGAGAGGGCAGACGGGACCTGCATTGAACCTGTCTCATCCGAAAGACGGCACCTCCGACAGTGCAGCACTCCCTCGGTACCCGCACTGGGAGTGTCGGCCTGGATTATGTGCTCAAGGCCCTGGAGTGGGACTTGAACCCACGACTTTCTGACTCAGAGGTGAGAGAACGACCCACTGCGATTGGGGGAAATACAGGGATGCTCATTCAACTTTGTCTCCCATTCCTTTAGCCCCAACAGAACCCTGCCGATAATCCTTCCATCTAAACTAATGAAAGGAAAACCCAGTGAGTTCTGTCACTGGCGTGTGATTCCCCCCCTGCCAGATTTCCCTCTCTGCACCACGTCCAGGTGATACTTAACATCCTGGCAGTAAAGACAAAAATCTACCCGTTTGTGTCTTTCCCACTCATCTCCCATCCCTCAGTGTATCCCTCCCTCCATCTCCCATCCCTCCATGTGTTTCCCTCCATCTCCCATCCCTCCATCTCCCATCCCTCAGTGTGTCTCCCTCCATCTCCAATTCCTCAGTGTGTCTCTCCCTCCATCTCCAATCCCTCAGTGTATCTCTCCCTCCATCTCCAATCCCTCAGTTTCTCTCCCTCAATCTCCAATCCCTCAGTGTGTCTCTCCATCTCCAATCCCTCAGTGTGTCTCCCTCCATCTACAATCCCTCAGTGTCTCTCCCTCTATCTCCAGCCCCTCAGTGTATCTCTCCCTCCACCTCCAATCCCTCAGTGTGTCTCTCCCTCCATCTCCAATCCCGCAGTGTCTCTCCCTCCATCTCCAATCCCTCAGTGTGTCTCTCCCTCTATCTCCAATCCCTCAGTGTCTCTCCCTCCATCCCCAATCCCTCAGTGTGTCTCCCTCCATCTCCAATCTCTCAGTGTGTCTCTCCCTCCATCTCCAATCCCTCAGTGTGTCTCCCTCCACCTCCAATCCCTCTCTGTGTCTCTCCCTCCATCCCCAATCCCTCAGTGTCTCTCCCTCCATCTCCAATCCCTCAATGTGTCTCTCCCTCTATCTCCAGCCCCTCAGTGTACCTCTCCCTCCACCTCCAATCCCTCAGTGTGTCTCTCCCTCCATCTCCAATCCCGCAGTGTCTCTCCCTCCATCTCCAATCCCTCAGTGTGTCTCTCCCTCTATCTCCAATCCCTCAGTGTCTCTCCCTCCATCCCCAATCCCTCAGTGTGTCTCCCTCCATCTCCAATCTCTCAGTGTGTCTCTCCCTCCATCTCCAATCCCTCAGTGTGTCTCTCCCTCCATCTCCAATCCCTCAGTGTGTCTCCCTCCACCTCCAATCCCTCTCTGTGTCTCTCCCTCCATCCCCAATCCCTCAGTGTCTCTCCCTCCATCTCCAATCCCTCAATGTGTCTCTCCCTCCATCTCCAATCCCTCAGTGTGTCTCTCCCTCTATCTCCAGCCCCTCAGTGTATCTCTCCCTCCATCTCCAATCCCTCAGTGTCTCTCCCTTTATCTCCAATCCCTCAGTGTATCCCTCCCTCCATCCCGAATCCCTCAGTGTGTCTCCCTCCATCTACAATCCCTCAGTGTGTCTCTCCCTCCATCTACAATCCCTCAATGTGTCTCTCCCTCCATCTCCAATCCCTCAGCGTGTCTCTCCCTCCATCTACAATCCCTCAATGTGTCTCTCCCTCCATCTCCAATCCCTCAGTGTCTCTCCCTCAATCTCCAATCCCTCTCTGTGTCTCTCCCTCCATCCCCAATCCCTCAGTGTCTCTCCCTCCACCCCCAATCCCTCTCTGTGTCTCTCCCTCCATCCCCAATCCCTCAGTGTCTCTCCCTCCACCTCCCATCCCTCAATGTGTCTCTCTCAGTCCCTGATCCTTCATTGCTTCTCCCTCTGCTGTATCTCATAGCTTGTCACGCAGGTAATGGTTTGAATCCCACTCCACCTTTCCCTGACTGTGTTCCCCTAATATTTTAAAAGTGTACGTAACGATGCAACTCCCAATTTCTGTGACAGCGAGTGAAAGATTGTTGTAGGTACAGTCACGAGATGGAATGAGGCCCGACTTTGGGGCCAGGTGTGAATGAGAGTTTACCTGTTGTAAACTTTAGCTGATTGTCAAGTCTGGACCTGTCCTGAGTTATATGATCAGTTAGGTTAGGAGATCACATCAAAATCAGATAACTGTGCTGATTACCTGCCTTAATATGCGGCTACAACAAAAATTTGCATTTATATAGCGCCTTTAATGTAGTAAAACATCCCAAGGCACTTCACAGGAGCGTAAATCAGACAAGGTTTGTCACTGAGTCGAAATAACGACAGAACCGATGAAGGGTCACCGCCCTGAAACACTAACCCTGTTTCTCTCTCCACAGACGCTGCCCGGCCTGCTGAGGGTTTCCTGCACTTTCTGTTTTTATTTCAGATTTCCAGCGTCCGCGGTATTTTGCTTTTGTGTCCAAAAGCACGGTCAAAGAGGCAGGTTTTCAGGAGCGTCTTAAAGGAGGAGAGAGAGAGAGAGAGGCGGGGAGGTCTTGGGAGGGAGTTCCATGGATTGGGGCGAGTTAGGATACGGGGCAGCAGAGGGCGGGAGGTGGGAGATCGGCCAGGAGAGCATTGGAACGGTCAAGTACGCTGGTAACATGCGGGTTTAAAATGTTATCAGGGTAAGTGTCGATCGAGATGATAATACTGGATTGTTCTTGTGCTGCAGGGACTATGGAATTGAGAAGGTGGTGGTGAGCCGCCTTCTTAAACCGCTGCAGTCCGTGTGGTGAAGGTTCTCCCGCAGTGCTGTTCGGTGGGGAGCTCCAGGATTTTGACCCAGCGACGATGAAGGAATCGTCACCGCCGTCTTAGCCGAGAGGCGCGTCACGTCCTCGTCCCGAAACCCACTCCAGAGACTTGAGCAAAAATCCAGGCTGGCACTCCCAGCGCAGTAGTGAGGGAGTGCTGCACTGTCGGAGGTGTCGTCTTTCGGATGAGACGTTAAACCCTAGGCCCCGTCTGCCCTCTCGGCTGGACGTAAAAGATCCCATAAAGAAGAGCGGGGGGAGTTCTCCCTGGTGTCCTGGCCAATATTTATCTCTCAACTAACACCATTAAAGCAGATTATCTGATCATGGTAACATTGTTGTTTATGGGACCTTGCTTGGGAGAACTCCCCCTGCTCTTCTTTGAAATGGTGTCGTGCGATCTTTTACGTCCACCTGAGAGGGGCAGACGGGGCCTCGGTTTAACGTCTCACCTGAAAGACGGCACCCCCGACAGTGCAGCACTCCCTCAGTACTGGCACTGGGCGTGTCGGCTACTTTAACATCGTAAAACATCCGAAGGATTTTCACAGAGGCGTGATCAAAGCAAATGGACGCTGAGCAAAAAGAAGGAGATATTAGGGAGGGGTGAGGGTTGGGTTTTAAGGAGGGTCTTAAGATTGTACTAACTATGGGACGATAGTTTTTTTCCCACAGTGAAGCTAACTTCAAATCGTGCCTGCCTCTCCCCCCCAACTCCCCCACCCCAAAAGGAAACTGCACGGAAATTGTCTTTTTTCCGTTATGGTTCTTATTCGTCTCTGAGAGAGCACATCCCTCCTTCCCAAACCCCACTCCCATCCCCGATTTCCTTCGCTCCACCATTGGCGGCCGCGCCTTCAGCTGCCTAGAGCCCCAAGCTCTGGAATTCCCTCCCTAAACCTCTCCGCCTCTCTCTCCTCCTTTAAGACGCTCCTTAAAACCTACCTCTTTGACCGAGCTTTTGGTCACCTGTCCTAATATCTCCTGACGTGACTCGGTGTCAAGTGCTGCCCTGATAATCGCTCCTGTGAAGCGCCTTGGGACGTTTTACCATGTTAAAGGCGCTATCTAAATGCAACTTGTTGTCGTAGCCACGTATCAGCGGAGGTAATCAGCACAGTTAGCTGGTTTTAATACGACCCTCCGATCTCCCTGATCGCGTAACTCAGGACAGGTCCAGACTTGACAAGGAGCTGAGGTTTGCGACGGGCAAACTCTCGTTTGCGCCCGCCCCTAAAGCCGCGCCTGATTCCATCTCGTGACCGTACCTGAATTAACCTTTGACCGGCTGTGGTGAAAATTGGGCTTTACGTGGTTATGTCGGCTTTCAAAATCTTGGCGGGAGACAATCGGTGGAGCGGATATGGGGGTCGCACATCCCCTCCCGGATTGTCCAAGAATGCATCCAACCAGAGTTGGCGACTCTGATTTCCAGCGTCCGCGGTATTTTGCTTTTGTTAAGGAGGCGTTAGGCCGGGTCAAAGAGGCAGGTTTTAAGGAGCGTCTTAAAGGAGGAGGAAAGGGGCGGAGAGGTCTTGGGGAGGGAGTTCCATGGCTTGGGGCGAGTTAGGATACGGGGCAGCAGAGGGGGCTCAAGTTTGCGGAGGGCGGGAGGTGGGAGATCGGCCTGGACCTGTTGGGGTTTCGGTGACCTGCTTAAGTCACCCCTGGAAGCCTTGGTTTGTTCGCGGTCCCCTCGTTTATTCCGTTGGAAATGGGCTATGCCAGCAAAGCGAATGGTGAGCGTACTTTTCGTTTGATAATAAATGGCAGGGGATTGTTGAAAACGAGGGTGGATTGGAACTTCGAGGTTGGTGCTACAGATTGGGTGGGGGAGGGGAGGGGAGGGCGGCCTGGGGAGCGGCCATTTTGTATCGAGCGTCTCCCCCGGGGACATCCGAAGGTTTAGCTCCAGGGCTCCTCCCGATGGCCGGGTTGGAAATGACCAGTGTTTAACAACAATGCCACTCAGACCAGGAAGCACCCGGGATCGAGCCCAGTCCTTGCAGAGGCGGCTGAAGTCAGCCGGGGGCGGGGGGGGGGGCCGGAGTAAAGTGACGACAATTGTTCTTCCTCCTCTCTCTCTCCTCCCCCCCTGAGGTTCCACGCGGGCTGCCAACCCTCCAGGATTGTCCTGGAGCCTCCAGGAATCGCAAGTCAATCTCCAGGACACTGCCGCGGGTAAAAACCCAGGAGACGAGTCCTTGGGGGCCCTAAGGAAAAAAAAAAAATCGTGGGTTCTTTTCAAATTTCCTTTGAACGCTTTCGTTTATTAGTTATAAAAAGTATTGGAGATGGGGGGGGGGGAAAAGAAAGGCTGTTTGACTGACGGTCAAGATTCATCCAATCGGGTAACGAGGAGTCTGCTCGCTGTCCAATTGTCCGTGGGAAGGCGGTGCCTCGCGAGGATGGACGTGTCGGGTGACCGATGGCGGGAGCGAGGGGGGCGGGGCCATTGGAGTCGGGCAGTCGCGTGATGAAGCCTCCAGGAATACGTCCGACCAGAGTTGGCAACCCGAGGTTCCACTCTTCAGTGCGACCCTTCCCACGCGTGGGTGGAAATCAGCCAATCACAGGCTGGGCTGGGCTGCGGCTCAAACCCATGGCCTTCCGAACCAGAGAGGGGAGATCACTGCCGACTGAGCCAAGCTGACAGGTAAGAGTCGAACTGCCGACTGCGCCTCGCACCAAGTTCCTGTGGCCAGTCACATGGTGTGGAGCCCCAACAACAACAACTTGCATTTATATAGCCGCCTTTAACGTAGTGAAACGTCCCAAGGGACTTCACAGGAGCGATTATCAAACAAAATTTGACACCGAGCCTCAGAAGGAGATATTAGGACCAGGTGACCAAAAATTTGGTCAAAGAGGCAGGTTTTAAGGAGCGTCTTAAAGGAGGGGAGAGAGAGAGGCGGAGAGGATCAGGGAGGGAATTCCAGAGCTTAGGGCCCAGGCAGCTGAAGGCACGGCCGCCAATGGCGGAACGATGAAAATCGGGGATGCGCAAGAGGCCAGAATTGGAGGAGCGCAGAGATCTCGGACGGTTTACGTCTGGAGGAGGTCACAGAGATAGGGGAGGGGGCGAGGGCCACGGAGGGATTTGAAAACAAGGATGAGAATTTTAAAATCGAGGCGTTGCCAGACCGAGAGCCAGTGTAGGTCAGCGAGCACAGGGGGTGATTGTTGACCTGGGGAGAGATCGCCTGCAGTGTGGTCTCCCTTGTGAGTTGAAAGTCAATTTGTAAACTTCTCACAAGGTCTGGGAGGGACTCGCTGAGTTTGTGGATTGTCGACCTGACTCCTCTTCAAAACTGAGCTGATATTCATTCTTATTCCACTCCCCCAGGCCGTGCGCTCTGCTCCTTCCTGGTCGCAACGCCCCATTCCGCCAACCCATCGCTGCGTTCCCTTTGGCCCTAAAAAAATGGGACCAATGCAGAATGATACTGGGGCTAAAAGGGTTAAATTACGAGGGCAGGTTGCATGGACTAGACTTCTATTCCCTCGAGTATAGAAGATTAAGGGGTGATCTAATTGAGGTGTTTAAGATGATTAAATAGAATAGGTGGAGAGAAACTATTTCCTCTGGTGGAGGGGAGTCCAGAACAAGGGGGCGTAACCTTAAAATTAGAGCCAGGCCGTTCAGGGGTGATGTCAGGAAGCACTTCTTCACACAAAGGGGAGACGGACGGGCCTATGAGGGAAGAGAAGGATCCGGACACTGAAGATGGATGCAAGTCCGACTGTTTACACACAGGAACAGGAGTAGGCCATTCAGCCCCTCGTGCCTGCTCCGCCATTTGATAAGATCATGGCTGATCTGTGATCTAACTCCATATACCTGCCTTTGAATCATAGAATCATAGAAGTTTACAACATGGAAACAGGCCCTTCGGCCCAACATGTCCATGTCGCCCAGTTTATACCACTAAGCTAGTCCCAATTGCCTGCACTTGGCCCATATCCCTCTATACCCATCTTACCCATGTAACTGTCCAAATGCTTTTTAAAAGACAAAATTGTACCCGCCTCTACTACTGCCTCTGGCAGCTCGTTCCAGACACTCACCACCTTTTGAGTGAAAAAATTGCCCCTCTGGACCCTTTTGTATCTCTCCCCTCTCACCTTAAATCTATGTCCCCTCGTTATAGACTCCCCTACCTTTGGGAAAAGATTTTGACTATCGACCTTATCTATGCCCCTCATTATTTTATAGACTTCTATAAGATCACCCCTTAACCTCCTACTCTCCAGGAAAAAAAGTCTCAGTCGATCCAACCTCTCCCTATAAGTTTGGCCCATATACCTTTGGTTGCCAAAAAGCTATCAATCTCAGATTTAAATTTAGCAATTGAGCTAGTAAATTGCTGAATATCCTGAGCAGCCGGTTTTGTTAAATTGGGCAGAATACTGACAATCACTATAATATGCGTATTTATATCTCTCCTTTTGGAGGCTGTTTTGAATTCATTCTCTCACAGGTAGGCCGGAGCCTGGAGCTTGCTTTCTGAGGTTGGCCGCGTGTTCTCCATTTGCAGGATATGGAGGCACCGGAGAAGGTGCAAAAAAGTTTTACGCGGATGATACCAGAGCTGAGAGGTTGTAACTATCGGGAAAGATCGAACAGGCTGGGGCTCTTTTCTCCAGAAAAAGAGAAGGCTGAGGGGTGACCTGATAGAGGCCTTTGAAATTGTGAAGGAGCGAGCATGCGTACGTGTGCGGGAGCGAGCGTGTGCGAGCGTGTGGGAGCGTGTGCGAGTGGGCGAGCGTGTGCGAGCGTGTGGGAGCGTGTGCGAGTGTGTGGGAGCGTGTGCGAGTGTGCGAGCGTGGGCGAGCGTGTGGGAGCGTGTGCGAGTGTGCGAGCGTGGGCGAGCGTGCGAGCGTGTGGGAGCGAGCGTGCGTGCGGGAGCGAGCCCGTGTGTGCAAGTGCGCGTGTGGACATTGGGTCAAGAGAGGGTCGGTCACACAGTGCTCTCCTTGGAGAATGGGCACTCGGGTGTGGTACTGGGTGATGGGGGCCACTGCCCTCCGTGGAGCCTGTACCCCAGCATCAATTAGCTCTGTTGGGGAGAATCATGGGCACTGCCTCTCCCCATGTTCGTGCACCTTCCAGCAAATGCCCCAGGACCTCGCAAGGCTCTGTCGTTTGCCATATCCTGTGACTTGCTTGCATCACAGTGCTTGTATGTTACCCTCTCCCACTCAGCCTTTTTTGACACTTGGCTCTCTCTGGTATCTTGGAATCCCCCGCGCAACGCGAACATTGAACTCTGCGCCCTGAGTCCTCTCTCGCACAAACTCCTGCTCGCCCGTCCATCTTCCCCCTTTCCCACCTCACCTCCTCCAGACGCCCGGCCCGTCCTGAACCCTCCACTCCTCCGACCGTGAATTACAGCCCCCCCACCCTCCCCCCTCTCCCCCCCCCGCCCCCCCCCCCCCCCACCGACCCACTGCACCCTCGGTGTCAGCCTTGGCTCGGAGGGTATCTCTCTCGCCTTTGAGTCAGAAGGTCAAGCCCAACTCCAGAGACTTGAGCACGTAATCTCGGCCGACACTCCCAGTGCAGTACTGAGGGAGTGCTGCATTGTTGGAGGCGCCGCCTTCCAGCTGAAGCATTCATCTGCCCCTCTCAGGCGGACGTAAAAGATCCCACGGCCACTATCGGAAGAAGAGCAGGGGAATTCTCCCGGGTATGCCGGCCGATGTTTATTCCTCAACTAACAGATGATCTGGTCATTATAGCGTCACTGTTTGCGGGATCTTGCTGTGCGCAAATTGGCTGCCGTGTTTCCTACATTGCAAGAGTGACTACACTTCAAAAGTACTTCGTTGGTTGCGAAGCGTTTTAGGGACGTCCTGAGGCCGTGAAAGGCGCTATATAAATGCAAGTTCGTTCGTTTTATTACAGGCTGATTGTCCTTCAAAATCCCTCTCTCTCCCCTGATTGTTTTTGGGCCCTCTCATTCTGTTTGTCGACCCCTCTCTCTGTAAATTGCTCGGGGGACGTCGTCTCGTCATTGTGGGGGGGGAAGGAATTTAAAAAGGCAAGTCGCTGCTTACGTAGACACAAGTGAGGCAATTGGGGCTGGGGTGTGCCTCACGCAGGCCCCAGCTTGCTGAGACTCGGCTCAGCATCACATTCTTCGGACCGTCAAGCCCTGTCCCAATAAAAGCTAAAAATACCCTTCAAGTGTTTGTTTCTTGTTGTTGCTCTGACGTCAGAACAAACCTTGTGTAGAGCAGGCTGCGGGCGACAGGACTAAAAACGTAGGCCTCATCCTTAGAATAAATTGTTTTAAAAGGAATTTGTTACACTGCCAGCTGTTTCTTCGGGAGCAGGGCAAGAGGGAGCGGGGAGGGGGGGAACGGAGAGAGGGAGGGGTCTTCGAGGATATCCGTCACCAGTGATTTTAAAGCTCTGTTTTTGAGCAGGGGGGAGAATTTGGCCCTGGATAATAAATCCGACGGTTACAAGGCCCCGTGTTTCTCTCGTCTCACAGCTGGCTCAGAGGGCTTGTTTTCTTTTTAACAAAAGCTCCCGTAGGCTCGTTCCCCACTGTTGCGCTCGATCTCGCTCGCCGGCCACTTCAACAGCTGTTGTAGATGGGATAGCCCAACGCTCTTTCCCTGCCCCCTGCCCCCTCCCAAACCGAGTACCTCCTCTCACCTCCTGCCAATGTCCCAGCGCCTGCCTGTTGCCAAATGGATAAGAGGCAGGAATGGAGTGGCACAAAGTGGGGAGGAGGGGTTGAAATCCTGGCCTCTGTTCTCAAGGTTTCCTTGCCCTGAAAGTTCATCCAGGATCTCAGTCACCAGTTGGTCCTGTCACAAGCACAGAGAGAGAAATGAGGAAAAACAGACAACAGTTTTTGGTTGAAGTTTAGAAGTTTCGAAGTAGATCCTAATGAGTCCTTGGACTGTTGGGTCCAAAACTGGAGGACTGACCTGAACGAGTAAAATCGATGGCAGGCCAGAGGGAGGGGGGGGGGGGGCAGTCAGTCTGTACTTCAACAGGTTAGTGTGAATCAGGGAGAGAGGGAGAGAAACAGAGGGAAGAACGAAGGAGAGACAAAAAGGAGAGAGAGAGAGAGAGAGAGAGGGAAAGAGACAGAAGGGAGGGGGAGAGAAACAGCGGGAAGAGCGAAGGAGAGAGAGAGCCAGAGGTGGGAGAGAGAGAGGGAAAGAGACAGATGGGGGAGGGAGAGGGAGAGAAACAGAGGGAAGAGTGAAGGAGCGACAAAGAGAGAGAGAGAGAGAGGGAAAGAGACAGAATTCCTAGCTTCTTACCACTTAGAAAATACTCAAATCTATCTGTTAGCAGATTTTCCCATTACTGTCGCTACAAAAGGGTTGTTAATCCTTCAACAATAACTTCCGCGTGATACAAGCCCAAGTGGTTATAAAGTAGCAAGCTTTAATAGATTGACTCACAACAATATTAAAATTATAATATCTTCAGATTACATTAAATGGCAAGCCATCGATACAACCCAGTTTCCCACGAGTTCAGGATGATCAGACCTGACCTCCACGGATGGCAATGGACTTCCGACTGTCCCCTCTCGAGAGCTCTAACTTTTGGGAGGGCGCGTGCCTTATCTTTATACTATTCGGCTGCGTTGTTCTGCACGTAAGCATCTCTGTCCTTATCTCCCGGTTGTAAACCATCCCACTGTGCTGAGTCTGGCGAGAACTAAGGATGTCCATGCTATGAAAGGGCGACTACCATATCCCTTATCACTGCTCCATAAACAGTTTGTTCCACCTCAGCCTTGCTTGACACCTGTGACGTCTATTGTTTACATAGCCTTTCACTGTTATCAGTTGTACGTTTATACTATTCTGTACAAACTCTCTCTTGACTTTTACTTGTTTTTTTCACCATTCTAATGTCTCTGAATTTTTTAAAATGACCCCTTGGGTTTCTGTAAGTTTTCTTTCTCGCAGAGATGCTGAACTTTGCCCCCCGCCCCCCACACTTTGACATCCGCCCTCTTGCTAAGATGCTTGGTGCCATGCCAGACTGTATCCTTGTCTCTGCTTGTTTCAAACCGTATTCTTACACTATCTTTCTTAGGTCCAAAATGGATGACCTTACACTTCCCCACATTGAACTCCATCTGCCACAGTTTTGCCCACTCACTTAATCTCTCAATGACCCTTTGCGACTTTCTGCTCCCATCTACACTCCTGCGGAGGAGCGAAGGGATTTAGGGGTCCATGTACAGAAATCACTAAAAGCTAGTGGACAGGTACAAAAATTAATTAAAAAGGCTAATGGAATGTTGGCCTCCATCTCAGGGGTCTGGAACATAAAGGGATGGAAGTTTTGCTACAGTTATATAAAGCTCTGGTTAGACCTCATCTGGAGATACTGCGTTCAGTTCTGGGCACCGCACCTCAGGAAGGATGTATTGGCCTTGGAGGGGGTGCAGTGTAGATTCAACAGGGGCTAAAAGGGTTAAATTATGAGGACAGGTCGCATGGACTAGGTTTGTATTCCCTCGAGTGTAGAAGATTAAGGGGTGATCTAATTGAGGTGTTTAAGATGATTAAAGGATTTGATAGGGTAGATAGAGAGAAACTATTTCCTCTGGTGGGGGGAGTCCAGAACAAGGGGGCATAACCTTAAAATTAGAGCTCGGCCGTTCAGGGGTGATGTCAGGAAGCACTTCTTCACACAAAGGGGAGTGGGAATCTGGAACTCTCTCCCCCCACTACCCCCGACAAAAAAAACCTGTTGAGGTTGAGGGTCAATTGAAAATGTCAAAACCGAGATTGATAGATTTTTGTGAGGCAAGGGCATTAAAGGATATGGAAAAGGTGAGTAGGTGGAGTTAAGATACAGATCAGCCATGATCTAATTGAATGGTGGAACAGGTTCGAGGGGCTGAATGGCCTCCTCCTGCTCCTACATTCCTACCTGTTGGCAGGTTCCCTTTGAACCTTCCTCCTGACTGATTATGTTAAAACAGAGGAAAATCCCAGGTGGGAACCAATCATCACTGACACCAAACTGCCAGCCTAAAGGCTTGTCACTGTGAACAAAACTAAATTTTGATATTCTCGGTGTCAGAACTTCCTGTTTAAAACCTGCACAACCCACACAATTTCCTTCTGCAGAGGAATTTTGCTCTATTTATTTTTAAATGGTATGATGATTTAATTTAGCAATGCATCCTCTCTAATTACTGAGGCCCATAAGGTACAATTATGGTATCTGTTGTTCTGCAGAATGTCAGGCAACCATAATGGGTGTGGCTCTAACCTGCTTGGAGACTGCCCGTCATCCTGGCCACGCCCACTCATTTGACAGACAGCCTTAGGGGATATCCATAAATGTCATCTTTTGGCAGTAGTGTACAAAGACTGGCCATTTGGTCACCTCGCAGCTCCCCCACCTGCAAAAAAGACCTGAATATAAAATCTAACATTTAATCTTGCAGCAGTGATACAGTTACAGTAACATTAACCGTTCCCCTCCCCCTCGAAGACCCATGTGGAGGGAATGACAATCATGGACGCTCCCTTATTGGAACATCAAATTTAAAAGTGAGAGTGGAACTGTCACTCTTCCTTTACTTGAGTTGCAGCTACTCCATCAATTTTATGCTAGACAATTGCGGCCAGAAGATGAGTTCCCCATCACTATTTTTTCTCCGCATTCCATTACATTCAGGCAATTTGAGCAGTGATTCAGGAGACCATAAGGGGCATCAGTGGCTGCAGAGAAGCCAAATCAAGGCTGTTTGGGCCTATTTGTTACATTGTTTCTATTTGTTACATTGTTTCTATTTATCACATTATCCCCTGTCAGTTACATTGTTTCCATTTGTTACATTGTTTCTATACATCACATTGTCCCCTGTCAGTTACATTGTTTCCATTTGTTACATTGTTTCCATTTGTTACATTGTTTCTATTTGTCACATTGTCCCCTGTCAGTTACATTGTTTCCATTTGTTACATTGTTTCTATTTGTTACATTGTTTCTATTTATCACATTATCCCCTGTCAGTTACATTGTTTCCATTTGTTACATTGTTTCTATACATCACATTGTCCCCTGTCAGTTACATTGTTTCCATTTGTTACATTGTTTCTATTTGTCACATTGTCCCCTGTCAGTTACATTGTTTCTATTTGTTACATTGTTTCTATTTGTTACATTATCCCCTGTCAGTTACATTGTTTTAATTTGTTACATTGTCCCCTGTCAGTTACATTGTTTCTATTTGTTACATTGTCCCCTGTCAGTTACATTGTTTCTATTTGTTACATTGTCCCCTGTCAGTTACATTGATTCTGTTTGTTACATTGTTTCTATTTGTCACATTGTCCCCTGTCAGTTACATTGTTTCTATTTGTCACATTGTCCCCTGTCAGTTACATTGTTTCTATTTGTCACATTGTCCCCTGTCAGTTACATTGATTCTGTTTGTTACATTGTCCCCTGTCAGTTACATTGTTTCTATTTGTTACATTGTCCCCTGTCAGTTACATTGATTCTGTTTGTTACATTGTTTCTATTTGTTACATTGTCCCCTGTCAGTTACATTGTTTCTATTTGTTACATTGTCCCCTGTCAGTTACATTGTTTCTATTTGTCACATTGTCCCCTGTCAGTTACATTGTTTCTATTTGTCACATTGTCCTGTCAGTTACATTGTTTCTATTTGTTACATTATCGCCTGTCAGTTACATTGTTTCTATTTGTCACATTGTCCCCTGTCAGTTACATTGTTTCTATTTGTTACATTGTCCCCTGTCAGTTACATTGTTTCAATTTGTTACATTGTCCCCTGTCAGTTACATTGTTTCTATTTGTCACATTGTCCCCTGTCAGTTACATTGTTTCTATTTGTTACATTGTTTCTATTTGTCACATTGTCCCTTGTCAGTTACATTGCTGCTATATGTTACATTGTCCCCTGTCAGTTACATTGTTTCTATTTGTTACATTGTCCCCTGTCAGTTACATTGTTTCTATTTGTCACATTGTCCTGTCAGTTACATTGTTTCTATTTGTCACATTGTCCTGTCAGTTACATTGTTTCTATTTGTTACATTGTCCCCTGTCAGTTACATTGTTTCTATTTGTTACATTGTCCCCTGTCAGTTACATTGTTTCTATTTGTTACATTGTCCCCTGTCAGTTACATTGTTTCTATTTGTTACATTGTCCCCTGTCAGTTACATTGTTTCTATTTGTCACATTGTCCTGTCAGTTACATTGTTTCTATTTGTTACATTGTCCCCTGTCAGTTACATTGTTTCTATTTGTTACATTGTCCCCTGTCAGTTACATTGTTTCTATTTGTCACATTGTCCTGTCAGTTACATTGTTTCTATTTGTTACATTGTCCCCTGTCAGTTACATTGTTTCTATTTGTTACATTGTCCCCTGTCAGTTACATTGCTTCTATTTGTTACATTGTTTCTATTTGTTACATTATCGCCTGTCAGTTACATTGTTCTATTTGTCACATTGTCCCCTGTCAGTTACATTGTTTCTATTTGTTACATTGTTTCTATTTGTCACATTGTCCTGTCAGTTACATTGTTTCTATTTGTTACATTGTCCCCTGTCAGTTACATTGATTCTGTTTGTTACATTGTTTCTATTTGTCACATTGTCCCCTGTCAGTTACATTGTTTCTATTTGTTACATTGTCCCCTGTCAGTTACATTATTTCTATTTGTTACATTGTTTCTATTTGTCACATTGTCCCCTGTCAGTTACATTGTTTCTATTTGTCACATTGTCCCCTGTCAGTTACATTGTTTCTATTTGTCACATTGTCCCCTGTCAGTTACATTGTTTCTATTTGTCACATTGTCCCCTGTCAGTTACATTGTTTCTATTTGTTACATTGTTTCTATTTGTCACATTGTCCTGTCAGTTACATTGTTTCTATTTGTTACATTGTCCCCTGTCAGTTACATTGTTTCTATTTGTTACATTGTCCCCTGTCAGTTACATTGTTTCTATTTGTCACATTGTCCTGTCAGTTACATTGTTTCTATTTGTTACATTGTCCCCTGTCAGTTACATTGTTTCTATTTGTTACATTGTCCCCTGTCAGTTACATTGTTTCTATTTGTTACATTGTCCCCTGTCAGTTACATTGTTTCTATTTGTTACATTGTCCCCTGTCAGTTACATTGTTTCTATTTGTTACATTGTCCCCTGTCAGTTACATTGTTTCTATTTGTTACATTGTCCCCTGTCAGTTACATTGTTTCTATTTGTTACATTGTCCCCTGTCAGTTACATTATTTCTATTTGTTACATTGTTTCTATTTGTCACATTGTCCCCTGTCAGTTACATTGTTTCTATTTGTCACATTGTCCCCTGTCAGTTACATTGTTTCTATTTGTCACATTGTCCCCTGTCAGTTACATTGTTTCTATTTGTCACATTGTCCCCTGTCAGTTACATTGTTTCTATTTGTTACATTGTTTCTATTTGTCACATTGTCCTGTCAGTTACATTGTTTCTATTTGTTACATTGTCCCCTGTCAGTTACATTGTTTCTATTTGTTACATTGTCCCCTGTCAGTTACATTGTTTCTATTTGTCACATTGTCCTGTCAGTTACATTGTTTCTATTTGTTACATTGTCCCCTGTCAGTTACATTGTTTCTATTTGTTACATTGTCCCCTGTCAGTTACATTGTTTCTATTTGTTACATTGTCCCCTGTCAGTTACATTGTTTCTATTTGTTACATTGTCCCCTGTCAGTTACATTGTTTCAATTTGTTACATTGTCCCCTGTCAGTTACATTGTTTCTATTTGTTACATTGTCCCCTGTCAGTTACATTGTTTCTATTTGTTACATTGTCCCCTGTCAGTTACATTGTTTCTATTTGTCACATTGTCCCCTGTCAGTTACATTGTTTCTATTTGTCACATTGTCCCCTGTCAGTTACATTGTTTCTATTTGTCACATTGTCCCCTGTCAGTTACATTGTTTCTATTTGTCACATTGTCCCCTGTCAGTTACATTGTTTCTATTTGTCACATTGTCCCCTGTCAGTTACATTGTTTCTATTTGTTACATTGTCCCCTGTCAGTTACATTGTTTCTATTTGTCACATTGTCCCCTGTCAGTTACATTGTTTCTATTTGTCACATTGTCCCCTGTCAGTTACATTGTTTCTATTTGTCACATTGTCCCCTGTCAGTTACATTGTTTCTATTTGTCACATTGTCCCCTGTCAGTTACATTGTTTCTATTTGTCACATTGTCCCCTGTCAGTTACATTGTTTCTATTTGTTACATTGTCCCCTGTCAGTTACATTGTTTCTATTTGTTACATTGTCCCCTGTCAGTTACATTGTTTCTATTTGTCACATTGTCCCCTGTCAGTTACATTGTTTCTATTTGTCACATTGTCCCCTGTCAGTTACATTGTTTCTATTTGTCACATTGTCCCCTGTCAGTTACATTGTTTCTATTTGTCACATTGTCCCCTGTCAGTTACATTGTTTCTATTTGTCACATTGTCCCCTGTCAGTTACATTGTTTCTATTTGTTACATTGTCCCCTGTCAGTTACATTGTTTCTATTTGTTACATTGTCCCCTGTCAGTTACATTGTTTCTATTTGTCACATTGTTTCTGTTTGTTACACTGTCCCCTGTCAGTTACATTGTTTCTATTTGTTACATTGTCCCCTGTCAGTCACATTGTTTCTATTTGTTACATTGTTTCTGTTTGTTACACTGTCCCCTGTCAGTTACATTGTTTCTATTTGTTACATTGTCCCCTGTCAGTTACATTGTTTCTATTTGTTACATTGTCCCCTGTCAGTTACATTGTTTCTATTTGTTACATTGTCCACTTGTTGTTTTCCCCTTTTTCTCCCTCTCATTCGCCGTCCCACTCCTTCCGGCGCTGTTGCGGGATCCGCTCCTCGGTTGCTCTCTGCTGCCGCCTCATTCTGTCTTCTTGTCGGTCTCTGTGCTGAGCAGGAAGCCTGTGTGGTCCGAGAGCCGAGAGCCGAGCCGCCGGGTTAAAGCCTTGAGCCACATTTCGGCACAGAGAAAAACAACGCTCCCTGTCCCCGCCATGGGCACCTACGGACCGGCTAACGAGAAACTCCGCAACCTGGAGGAGATCGAGAAGGAGATCGCGACCATCCTTCAGAGCGCAGGTGGGAGGGAGAGTGAGTGGGAGGAAAGAGAGAGGGGGCAGAGAGAGAGAGAACAAAGAGATGAGAGAAAGGAGAGAGGGATGAGAGGGGGAACAGAGAGAAAGGAGGGAGAGAGCGATGAGAGGGGGGAGAGGGATGAGAGGGGGAACAGAGAGGGAAAGGAGAGAGGGATGAGAGGGGGAAGAGAGAGAAAGGAGGGAGAGAGGGATGAGAGGGGGAACAGAGAGGAGAGGGATGAGAGGGGGAACAGAGAGGAGAGGGATGAGAGGGGGAACAGAGAGGGAAAGGAGAGAGGGATGAGAGGGGGAAGAGAGAGGAGAGGGATGAGAGGGGGAACAGAGAGGGAAAGGAGAGAGGGATGAGAGGGGGAACAGAGAGAAAGGAGGGAGAGAGCGATGAGAGGGGGGAGAGGGATGAGAGGGGGAACAGAGAGGGAAAGGAGAGAGGGATGAGAGGGGGAAGAGAGAGAAAGGAGGGAGAGAGGGATGAGAGGGGGAACAGAGAAGAGAGGGATGAGAGGGAAAGGAGAGAGGGATGAGAGGGAAAGGAGAGAGGGATGAGAGGGAAAGGAGAGAGAGAGGGAGGGAAAGGAAAGAGAGAGAGAAAGGATAGAGGGATGAGAGAGGGAGAGAGAGAAAGAGGGAAAGGAAAGAGAGGGATCAGAGAGGGTGGGAAAGGAGAGAAACAGAAAGGAGAGAGGGAACAGAGAGGGAAAGGAGAGAGAGAGAGAGAAGGGATGAGAGGGAGGGAAAGGAGAGAGGGAGGGAAAAAGAAAGGAGAGAGGGATGGGAGGGGGAACAGAGAGAGAGGAGAGAGAAGGGAGAGAGGGAGATGGGGAAGGGGTGGGGTTCGTGTCAGGGGGCAGTTTGCTGCCCGGCGGGTGGGGTAATTCCCCCTGTTTAATGCACGGTTACATTTTACCGATGGGATTCCCACCACCATCCGTCCCCGCCCCCAACGAGACCCCCCCCCCCCCACCAAAAAAGTGTTTTTGTGTCTGCAACCAGGCTGAGAATTAGCAAATGGTGTCCAACAGAGATGGTCAGCTCAAGGGGGCACGGGGCGGCGATGGGGTCAAGGGGGCACAGGGCGGCGATGGGGTCAAGGGGGCACGGGGCGGCATCGGGGTCAAGGGGGCACGGGGCGGCATCGGGGTCAAGGGGGCACGGGGCGGCGTCGGGATCAAGGGGGCACGGGGCGGCGTCGGGGTCAAGGGGGCGCGGGGTCAAGGGGGCACGGGGCGGCGTCGGGGTCAAGGGGGCACGGGGCGGCATCGGGGTCAAGGGGGCACGGGGCGGCGTCGGGGTCAAGGGGGCACGGGGCGGCGTCGGGGTCAAGGGGGCACGGGGCGGCGTCGGGGTCAAGGGGGCACGGGGCGGCGTCGGGGTCAAGGGGGCACGGGGCGGCGTCGGGGTCAAGGGGGCATGGGGCGTCGGGGTCAAGGGGGCACGGGGGGGTGTCGGGGTCAAGGGGGCACGGGACGGCGTCGGGGTCAAGGGGGCACGGGGCGTCGGGGTCAAGGGGGCACGGGGCGTCGGGGTCAAGGGGGCACGGGGCGTCGACGGGGGCACGGGGCATCAACGGGGTCAAGGGGGCACGGGGCGGCGATGTTGGGGTCATGGGGGCACGGGGTGGCGATGTTGGGGTCAAGGGGGCACGGGGCGGCGATGTTGGGGGCACGGGGCGTCAACGGGGGCACGGGGCATCGACGGGGTCAGGGGGCACGGGGCGGCGGCGGGGTCAAAGGTTGACCTGTTTTGGAGAAGGTTCCTCACTCTCTAACCCGTTCTTTCCGCTCTTGGTTGCTCAGCCAATGCCATCCTGGAAATGTCGAAGGAGAAGCCGGCTGAACGGACCCTGGACCGTCACGCCCTGCAATTTACTGCCTCGGTCCAGCGCGTCGAAATGGAACTCTCGAGTCAGATCCGCTATCTGACCCAGGTGAGCAGGAATCGGTTCAACCTCAACTGTAGATCCGTGAGGAACTGGCCCATAACTGGGGCCCTGGTGAACTCACCTGTGGCTGAACCCTCATCCCCCACCCCCTCCACCACCCCCTCCACCACCCCCTCCACCACCCCCTCCACCACCCCCTCCCCCACCCCCCTCCCCCACCCCCTCCACCACCCCCTCCACCACCCCCTCCACCACCCCCTCCACCACCCCCTCCACCACCCCCTCCACCATTGGCTCCCAGTCCGCCAACGCCTCCATTTTTAAAATTCTCATCCTTGCTTTCAAATCCCTCCCTGGCCTCACCCCCCTCCCTATCTCTGTAACCTCCTCCAGCCCCTACAACCCTCCGAGATCTCTGCGCTCCTCCAATTCTGGCCTTTTGCACATCCCCGATTTCCATCGCTCCACCATTGGCGGCCGTGCCTTCAGCTGTCGAGGCCCTAAGCTCTGGAATTCCCTCCCTAAACCTCTCCGCCTCTCTCTCTCTCTCCTCCTTAAAACCTCCCTCAGTGACCAAACTTTTTGTCGCCTGTCCTAATGTGTCAAATTTTTGCCTGATAATCGGTCCTGTGGGACGTTTTACTACGTTAAAGGCGCTATATAAATGCAGGCTGTTATCGCACTGCCGGGCTGAGCTGAAACCCACAGTGAGACACCAGCTCCCAGGTTACTCAGCAACCCCTGGATCTCTTCCTTCCCTCTGGTTCCTCCCCCCCACCCCCGGACTCGGGTTCCACGCACACCCAGCGCAGCCCTCTGGCACCTCACACGAGGCCAGTCTTCATTGTATGAGCCCGAGCTATTGGATCATGGGGTGCATCGCGGCCAAGCCCATCGCCCACACGCGTGCGATCGGGAGGGGGATTGTCGACGTATTTACACACCTCTCCGCATTTCCTAACCTAGCCAATCCAATTCCACCACCTAGAATCATACAGCACAGGAGGAGGCCATTCGGCCCATCGTGCCTGTGCTGGCTCTTTGAAAGAGCTATCCAATTAGTCCCACTCCCCCTGCTCTTTCCCCCATAGCCCTGCAAATTTTTCCTTTTCAAGTATTTATCCAATTCCCTTTTGAAAGTTACTATTGAATCTGCTTCCACCGCCCTTTCAGGCAGCGCATCCCAGATCATCACAACTCGCTGCGTAAAAAATAATTCTCCTCATCTCCCCTCTGGTTCTTTTGCCAATTATCTTCAATCTGTGTCCTCTGGTTACCGACCCTCCTGCCACTGGAAACAGTTTCTCCTTATTTACTCTATCAAAACCCTTCATGATTTTGAACACCTCGATTAAATCTCCCTTTAACCTTCTCTGTTCTAAGGAGAACAAGCCCAGCTTCTCCAGTCTCTCCACGTAACTGAAGTCCCTCATCCCTGGTACCATTCTGGTAAATCTCCTCTGCACCCTCTCCGAGGCCTGGACATCCTTCCTAAAGTGCGGTGCCCAGAATTGGACACAATACTCCAGCTGGGGCCTAACCAGTGATTTATAAAGGTAACTTCCTATTAACCCGTAGTCAGCCGCACTCTCACCTCTGAGTCAGAAGGTCGTGGGTTCAGGAGTTCTGAGCTTATAATCTCGTCTGACTCTCCCAGTGCCGGTACTGAGGGAGCGCCGCACTGTCGGAGGTGCTGTCCTTCGGATGAGACCTCAAACCGAGGCCCCCCCCGTCTGCCCCTCTCACGGGAGATGTAGAAGATCCCAACGGCCACTATTTCCAAGTTCTCCCCGGTGTCCTGGGCCAATATTTATCCCTCCGATTAACCGGTCAAAATATCACATTGCTGTTTGTGGGATCTTGCTGTGCGTAAATTGGCCGCTGCGTTTCCTACATTACAGCAGTGACTGCTGTTCACTGTAAAGCCCTTTGGGACATCCTGATATAAATGCAAGGCCTTTTTTTTTTTCTTTCTTTCCCCCCGCCCCCCCTGTCTCTTTCTCCCTCGAAGGTCGCTACGGGGCAGCCGCACGAAGGGTCCAGCTATTCCACCAGGAAGGATGCGCAGATGGCGGTGAATCGAGTGGAGTACACGCACATGAAAGTGCGGGACCTCGTCAAGACCTGTGAGCAGATGCTGGAGCAGCCGTGAAGTGAGACGATGCTCTGTGAATTGGTTTGATGTTCGAAACCCCCCTGACCCTGGTTGGGGGCCCCCTTGTCCATCCTGTAAGACAGCTCTCTGTGCTCCACTGTGCCGAGGCCCTGGTAATCTGTCCGGTTACCTTTGATTGTTGCTTTTGGTCTTTGAAACTTTTCAGGCGAGCATCAACCCCTTTCCCCCCCCCCACCTTCTGAACAGGAATCGGCAAAGAATCATCACTAACTTTTGATTTAATCGCAGGTAAAGGGAAATGTTAATGTCTGAAACGGCGAGCCGGTGAGCAGAGGCACGTCTAGTCGCCTCAGCAGCCAGTCTTCCTCTCTCCCCCGACCCCCCAGTTCCTCTTTCCCCTCAACCCTCCAGTCCCCCTCTCTCCCCCTCCCAATCTCCAACCCCCATTCTCTCTCTCCTCTGATCCCATTCCCATTTTCTCTCCATCCCTGACCCTATACTCTCTCTACCCCGACTCCTAGTCTCCCTCCCCCTGACCACCATTCCCTCTCTTCCCCCCACTCCCCAGTCTCCTTCTCTCCCCCACACACCCCTGACCCCAATTCCTGTCTCCCTCTCTATCCCCCACGCCCTCTATCCCACCCCGCCCCCCCCCCCATTTCCCAGTTTAGCTCTCCCTCTTCCCAAAACTCCCCTATCTGACCCCAACCCCCAGGCTAGTGACCCGGGTGTGACCTTTCACCAGTCGCACTGACCAGGGGTCTCCACCCGAATCAGTAGCCTGTCTCTCTCTCTCCCTTTCAGACGCTGACTGACCATCGCTGTGCCATTCCAGTGTGTGTAATTTGAGGTTTCCGACTGTTTTTCTTTCTCTCTCACTGGCTCAGGGGAGCTGACTGACCCCCTCGTTGAGGTGGGGTGGGGGTCCTGATTATAAACGCAGGTGCAGCTGGGACAGGGTCTTGTATACCTCCTGGTGTGCGGTCAGCTCGCCCCACACTGTGAGGGGGCTCAGCTCCCCTGTTCCCCCCACCCCTACAAAAAAACCGTACCTCAGTGCCACGGAGCGGGACAGAAGCAGCCAGGGACTCTGGCTAGACGTCGCCGCCTGCGAGTTCAGAGGGCGCAGCGGGCAGGCTATTTGACCATGGGGGGCGGGATACTGCAGCAGAATCTGCTGCAGTATCCCGCCTCCCATGGTCAAATAGCCTGCCCGCTGGGAGTGCCATAGCAAAGTGGGGCGGGGGGGGGTGGTCAAGCCAGTCCGTGTACCCCACAAGAGGCAGCGACTTGGTGGGGTACGGTTTAAAAGAAGAGGTCGCCTTGCATTTTAGGGACCCTGTGTGCATCAGATCTTGGTGCGTGGGGACGGTCCTGAGCCGACTCCCACCGTGTCTTTTATCCCATCGACAGCCAAGAATCGTATAAACCCTGGGAGTTGGCACAGGGTCCTGTGCCCGCTATGCCATCCCCTCTTCCCGGACTGCCAAACGTAAAGCAGCCCCCCCCCCCAAAAAAAAAAAACCAGGGTAAAGTTACTGCTGATTCTTTGTCCACGGCGTGTGACGGTTTTAAAGTGAGGACGTCCAGTCTCTCCGCCCTCGTCTTCTCCCCCCCCCCCCCCACACACTCGGCAATCGCACAGGGTGGGGCGGGGGGAAAGAAATGAGGGGGGAGTTTTCCGAGTGCAGGAATGTTGGTTTGCGGAACGGGGAATGCGAGGTTGGGAACGTACGTGTTGTGAGCCAGTCGCAAATGTCGCTTGCTGCAGCCGGTGGGTGTTTTTTGACCCGGTGCCTTGACGTTACTGTATAAATGTGGACGTTTTATATTGTTCTGTATTTTACATTTCTGTATCCGCAGGGACCCCCCCCTGCAATAAACAGAAAGCAGCATGTCGTCTGTATCTGTCCTTTGCGTCGCACTCTTTCCTGCCATTCTGATCGCAGCGGGTTTCTTCTATCGCACTGCATGTCTCACCCAACGCCAATCTGGGAGCTTCTCTTTCCCCCCCCCACCCAGCCCTCGGTGGTCGACCAGTTAAAGGCACCACTTCACGTTCAGCTCATCCAGGAATGTCCTGGATGAACCTGTTGTACCACCGTGTGACCAGTAGGTGGGGCTGCTGTACCACTCTGGCCAGTAGGTGGTGCTGCTGAGCTCTTTACTCTGTATCTAACCCTGTGCTGTACCTGTCCTGGGAGTGTTTGATGGGACAGTGTAGAGGGAGCTTTACTCTGTATCTAAGCCGTGCTGTACCTGCCCTGGGAGTGTTTGACGGGACAGTGTAGAGGGAGCTTTACTCTGTATCTAACCCCGTGCTGTACCTGCCCTGGGAGTGTTTGATGGGACAGTGCAGAGGGAGCTTTACTCTGTATCTAACCCGTGCTGTACCTGCCCTGGGAGTGTTTGATGGGACAGTGTAGAGGGAGCTTTACTCTGTATCTAACCCGTGCTGTACCTGCCCTGGGAGTGTTTGATGGGACAGTGTAGAGGGAGCTTTACTCTGTATCTAACCCTGTGCTGTACCTGTCCTGGGAGTGTTTGATGGGACAGTGTAGAGGGAGCTTTACTCTGTATCTAACCCCGTGCTGTACCTGCCCTGGGAGTGTTTGATGGGACAGTGTAGAGGGAGCTTTACTCTGTATCTAACCCCGTGCTGGACCTGCCCTGGGAGTGTTTGATGGGACAGTGTGGAGGGAGCTTTACTCTGTATCTAACCCCATGCTGGACCTGCCCTGGGAGTGTTTGATGGGACAGTGTGGAGGGAGCTTTACTCTGTATCTAACCCCGTGCTGGACCTGCCCTGGGAGTGTATGATGGGACAGTGTAGAGGGAGCTTTACTCTGTATCTAACCCGTGCTGTACCTGCCCTGGGAGTGTTTGATGGGACAGTGTAGAGGGAGCTTTACTCTGTATCTAACCCGTGCTGTACCTGCCCTGGGAGTGTTTGATGGGACAGTGTAGAGGGAGCTTTACTCTGTATCTAACCCATGCTGTACCTGCCCTGGGAGTGTTTGATGGGACAGTGTAGAGGGAGCTTTACTCTGTATCTGACCCGTGCTGTACCTGTCCTGGGAGTGTTTGATGGGACAGTGTAGAGGGAGCTTTACTCTGTATCTAACCCCGTGCTGTACCTGCCCTGGGAGTGTTTGATGGGACAGTGTAGAGGGAGCTTTACTCTGTATCTAACCCGTGCTGTACCTGTCCTGGGAGTGTTTGATGGGACAGTGTAGAGGGAGCTTTACTCTGTATCTAACCCGTGCTGTACCTTTTTTTTTATTCGTTCACGGGATGTGGGCGTCGCTGGCGAGGCCGGCATTTATTGCCCATCTCTAATTGCCCTCGAGAAGGTGGTGGTGAGCCGCCTTCTTGAACCGCTGCAGTCCGTGTGGTGACGGTTCTCCCACAGTGCTGTTAGGAAGGGAGTTCCAGGATTTTGACCCAGCGACAATGAAGGAACGGCCGATATATTTCCAAGTCGGGATGGTGTGTAACTTGGAGGGGAACGTGCAGGTGGTGTTGTTCCCATGTGCCTGCTGCCCTTGTCCTTCTAGGTGGTAGAGGTCGTGGGTTTGGGAGGTGCTGTCGAAGAAGCCTTGGCGAGTTGCTGCAGTGCATCCTGTGGATGGTGCACACTGCAGCCGCTGTGCGCTGGTGGTGAAGGGAGTGAATGTTCAGGGTGGTGGATGGGGTGCCAATCAAGCGGGCTGCTTTATTTTGGATGGTGTCGAGCTTCTTGAGTGTTGTTGGAGCTGCACTTATCCAGGCAAGTGGAGAGTATTCCATCACACTCCTGACTTGTGCCTTGTAGATGGTGGAAAGGCTTTGGGGAGTCAGGAGGTGAGTCACTCACCGCAGAATACCCAGCCTCTGACCCGCTCTAGTAGCCACAGTATTTATATGGCTGGTCCGGTTAAGTTTCTGGTCAATGGTGACCCCCAGGATGTTGATGGTGGGGGATTCGGCGATGGTAATGCTGTTGAATGTCAAGGGGAGGTGGTTAGACTCTCTCTTGTTGGAGATGGTCATTGCTTGGCACTTATCTGGCGCGAATGTTACTTGCCACTTGTGAGCCCAAGCCTGGATGTTGTCCAGGTCTTGCTGCATGCGGGCTCGGACTGCTTCATTATTTGAGGGGTTGCGAATGGAACTGAACACTGTGCAGTCATCAGCGAACATCCCCATTTCTGACCTTATGATGGAGGGAAGGTCATTGATGAAGCAGCTGAAGATGGTTGGGCCTAGGACACTGCCCTGAGGGACTCCTGCAGCAATGTCCTGGGGCTGAGATGATTGGCCTCCAACAACCACTACCATCTTCCTTTGTGCTCGGTATGACTCCAGCCACTGGAGAGTTTTTCCCCTGATTCCCATTGACTTCAATTTTACTAGGGCTCCTTGGTGCCACACTCGGTCAAATGCTGCCTTGATGTCAAGGGCAGTCACTCTCACCTCACCTCTGGAATTCAGCTCTTTTGTCCATGTTTGGACCAACGCTGTAATAAGGTCTGGAGCCGAGTGGTCCTGGCGGAACCCAAACTGAGCATCGGTGAGCAGGTTATTGGTGAGTAAGTGTCGCTTGATAGCACTGTCGACGACACCTTCCATCACTTTGCTGATGATTGAGAGTAGACTGATGGGGCGGTAATTGGCCGGATTGGATTTGTCCTGCTTTTTGTGGGCAAGACATACCTGGGCAATTTTCCACATTGTCGGGTAGATGCCAGTGTTGTAGCTGTACTGGAACAGCTTGGCTAGAGGCGCAGCTAGTTCTGGAGCACAAGTCTTCAGCACTACAGCTGGGATGTTGTCGGGGCCCATAGCCTTTGCTGTATCCAGTGCACTCAGCCGTTTCTTGATATCACGTGGAGTGAATCGAATTGGCTGAAGACTGGCTTCTGTGATGGTGGGGATATCGGGAGGAGGCCGAGATGGATCATCCACTCGGCACTTCTGGCTGAAGATGGTTGCAAACGCTTCAGCCTTGTCTTTTGCACTCACGTGCTGGACTCCGCCATCATTGAGGATGGGGATGTTTGCAGAGCCTCCTCCTCCCGTTAGTTGTTTAATTGTCCACCACCATTCACGACTGGATGTGGCAGGACTGCAGAGCTTTGATCTGATCCGTTGGTTGTGGAATCGCTTAGCTCTGTCTATAGCATGTTGCTTCCGCTGTTTAGCATGCACGTAGTCCTGAGTTGTAGCTTCACCAGGTTGGTACCTCATTTTTAGGTACGCCTGGTGCTGCTCCTGGCATGCTCTTCTACACTCCTCATTGAACCAGGGTTGATCCCCTGGCTTGTTGGTAATGGTAGAGTGAGGAATATGCCGGGCCATGAGGTTACAGATTGTGCTGGAATACAATTCTGCTGCTGCTGATGGCCCACAGCACCTCATGGATGCCCAGTTTTGAGCTGCTAGATCTGTTCTGAATCTATCCCATTTAGCACGGTGGTCGTGCCACACAACACGTTGGATGGTGTCCTCAGTGTGAAGACGGGACTTCATCTCCACGAGGACTGTGCGGTGGTCACTCCTACCAATACTGTCATGGACAGATGCATTTGCGACAGGTAGATTGGTGAGGACGAGGTCAAGTAAGTTTTTCCCTCGTGTTGGTTCGCTCACCACCTGCCGCAGGCCCAGTCTAGCAGCTATGTCCTTCAGGACTCGGCCAGCTCGGTCAGTGGTGGTGCTGCCGAGCCACTCTTGGTGATGGACATTGAAGTCCCCCACCCAGAGTACCTGCCCTGGGAGTGTTTGATGGGACAGTGTAGAGGGAGCTTTACTCTGTATCTAATCCATGCTGTACCTGCCCTGGGAGTGTTTGATGGGACAGTGTAGAGGGAGCTTTACTCTGTATCTAACCCGTGCTGTACCTACTCTCTATTAACTCATGCTGTTATGCCCGCTCCACTGCATTCACTCTACTCCTACTGCCTTCTCCATTGAGACCAGCTAACCTGACAAGCAAGAAGCAGTTCTGTTCTTTGAAGGGTTCATTGAACTCCTCTGTTGACACGATCAGCCCCAATGTGAGAGATTCGGGGTTAATATGGGCAGCCCTCCTGATATGAGGTTGCCTCAACTACTTGTTGTGTTTCTGGGCCTTTAATCAGATAATTCCTCATACTCAGCACCTTTCCCATAAGTGGGCCTTTGTTTCCGACAGCCTGGGCCTTTGTTTCCGACAGCCTGGGCCTTTGTTTCCGACAGCCTGGGCCTTTGTTTCCGACGGCCTGGGCCTTTGTTTCCGACAGCCTGGGCCTTTGTTTCCGACAGCCTGGGCCTACGCCTTTGTAAGTGTAACGAGTGCAGGAGTCCAACAGAAACCCTCGTTGTGGTAATTGGTTGACCCTTCTCACCTCCTAGACTTCAAAGGCAGCTGGAATATCCTCTATCACGACCTCAACATTAAACCTCTCCCATAAACTGGGGAATCAAGGGGCGAATGAGAGTGAGGAACTTAAAGTAATTAAGATTAGTGAAAAAAAAAGTACTGGAGAAATTAATGGGACTAAAAGGTGATAAATCCCCTGGACCTGATGGCCGACATCCTCGGGTTCTAAAAGAGGTGGCTGCAGAGATAGTGGATGCATTGGTTGTGATCTTCCAAAATTCCCTAGATTCCAGAACGGTCCCAGTGGATTGGAAAGTAGCAAATGTAACCCCGCTATTCAAGAAAGGAGAGAGAGAGAAAACAGGGAACTACAGGCCAGTTAGCCTGACATCAGTCGTCGGAAAAATGCTGGAATCCATTATTAAGGACGTAGGAACAGGTCACTTAGAAAATCATAACATGATTAGGCAGAGTCAACATGGTTTTATGAAAGGGAAATCATGTTTGACAAATCTATTAGAGTTTTTTGAGGGTGCAACTAGCAGGGTAGATAAAGGGGAAACCAGTGGATGTAGTATATTTGGATTTTCAAAAGGCATTCGATAAGGTGCCACACAAAAGGTTGTTAAGGGCTCATGAGGTTGGGGGTAATATATTAGCATGGATAGAGGATTGGTTACTGGACAGAAAACAGAGAGTAGGGATAAGCGGGTCATTCTCAGGTTGGCAGGCTGTAACTAGTGGGGTGCCGCAAGGATCAGTGCTGGGGCCCCAGCTATTCACAATCTATATTAATGACTTAGATGAAGGGACTGAGTGTAATGTACTCAAGTTTGCTGACGATACAAAGCTAGTTGGGAAAGTAAGCTGTGAGGAGGACACGAAGGGTTCGATGTTAGCAGGGCTGCGGGTTCACGGCGGGGGGGGCTATTCGCGCCCGGTGAAATCAGTCTGCCCCCCGCGCAATCGCAGGCTGATTGGATCCATTTACCTGGTCTTCCGGGTTCCCCGCTACTGATCTGCGCGTCGGGCGGGCTGCGCATGCGCAGTAAGATCTGTCAGCTGGAGGCTCTCTATTTAAAGGGGCAGTCCTCCACTGACAGATGCTGTAACAAATAGAAAAAATTACAGCATGGAGCAGCCCAGGGGGAAGGCTGCTCCCAGGTTTAATGATGCCTCACTCCAGGTATCATTAGATGGGGTGAGGAGGAGGGGGAGGACAGAGATCTTCCCCCCAGCGTGCGGGAGGAAGTTGCCTGCCTCTGCCACCAAGAAGGCCTGGCTCGAGGTGGCAGAGGAGGTCACCTGCACCACCAACATATCGCCCACCTGCATACAGTGCAGGAGGCGCTGCAATGACCTAAGTAGGTCAGCCACAGTGAGGACACTTACTCATTCCCCAACACTCCGTCTGCCACATCACCGCCCCCACCCCACATCTCCTTCTGCACTGCCAGCACTACTCTGTCACATCACCCCTCATACCCACTCAAACCCCATCCTCATCTTACCTGCACTTACTCACCTCGCCAGTACTCATCCCGCCACTACCACTCAACCCAATCCTCATTCAATCTCATGGCTCTATCCCATACTCACCCTCTCGTGCATCTCTTTCACGGCCAGCCTCACTCAACCTGCCACAACCTGTGCTGCAGCCACAGGGCATGCATCACATATGTGCAGTAGGCAGCGTAAGGCAAACGTGTCGTGAGCATGAAGGGGATGCACAAGGGTGTTTGAGGGTTTGTCGTGGTTTTCACTTACATTTAATTTCTGACCAACTCACATTACATATTATATTGGCACCACTACTGCCATGTCTTTGCAAATCTTGTCCGGTTTGTGCAATAATGCCCTTTCCTGGGTATCACTATGAGGACCCACCACTGATGCCACCCATTGTGTCACTGCAGAGTGGGTGTAGGTGTATTTGCAGGGCTCTTCTGCGCAGACGACTGAGAGACATCGGCGATGTCCCCGGTTGCACCCTGGAAGGATGCGGAGGAGAAGTTGTTGAGGGCAGTGGTGACTTTGACAGTGACAGGTAAGAAGATGGTGCTTGGGCCAGCCGGGAGCAGCTCGGCATCAAGGAGGCTGCAGATGTCCACGGCTACATGTCGAGTGACTCTGAGCCTCCGTGTGCACTGCTGCTCAGAGAGGTCCAGGAAACTGAGCCTCGGTCTGTGGACCCTGTGGCGAGGGTAGTGCCCTCTGTGACGCATCTCTCTCTGCGGTTGCCCTCCCTCCTGCTGTGCAGGTGGATGTGTCACAGCACTGTGTTGTGGAGCTCCACGTGTCAGAGGTGGATGGCGAGGCTGGTGATGCTGTTCGCCCTCCGAGGAGGTCATGACTGCAGCTACGGCGGCCCCCATCCGCAAGATGTACGTTTGAGGGGGTCCGCAAGGTAGGCACATGTCTCTGGACCCCGGGGTAAGTGTGCAAGTTTGTGAATTTTGTTAGGAGGAGGGTGGTGGAGGCCAAACTTTGTCCCGAGTGACAGAGTGGCCTCCTGCAATGAGTGAGGGTCTCCCCCACCCCCCGACCTGTCAAATGGACCTTTGCAGCTGCCACAGACCGATGGCTGCAACACGTCCGTTTGAACTGGGAGTGTTTCCCCCAGTACGGGAAACAGTCCCAGTTGTTTGCAAAATCCCACCCCTCCTAAAATATCAGGTCAATCAGGTCTCTAAACGACCTGAAATACCTAAATAAATACTTTAAGTGGCATCCCGTCGGCTTTAATTACCGGCGGGAGTCCCACATGCGGGGGCTGCGTGCGCACGTCAGCGCGTCTGCGGGGAACCCGGAAGTGGGCGGGTTGGAGCCGGGCTCCCGCCCCGCTCCGGGATTCCTCGATTTTCGGAGCCCCCCTCCCGCCAGGAACGCACCCGATAGCGGGTGCTAATATCGAGCCCAAAGAGTCTGCAAAGGGATATCGACAGGTTGAGTGAGTGGGTGAGAAGGTGTCAGATGGAGTATAATGTGGGGAAATGTGAGGTTATTCACTTTGGTAAGAAGAATAGAAAAGCAGAATATTTTTTAAAAGGTGAGAGACTAAGAAATGTTGGTGTTCAGAGAGATTTGGGTGTCCTTGTACATGAAACATTGAATGTTAACATGCAGGTAAAGCAAGCAATTAGGAAGGTAAATGGTATGTTAACCTTTATTGTAAGGGGTTTGGAGAACAAGAGTAAGGAGGTCTTGCTGCAATTGTACAGGGCTCTGGTGAGACCTCACCTGCAGTACTGCGTACAGTTTTGGTCTCCTTACCTAAGGAAGGATATACTTGCCTTCGAGGGAGTGCAATGAAGGTTCACTAGATTGATTCCTGGGATGAGAGGGTTGTCCTATGAGGAGAGGTTGAGTAGAATGGACCTATACTCTCTGGAGTTTAGAAGAATGAGAGGTGATCTCATTGAAATGTATAAAATTCTTAAGAGGACTTGAGAGGGTAGATGCTGAGAGGATGTTTCCCCCGGCTGGAGAGTCTAGAACTAGGGGGCATAGTCTCAGGATAAGGGGTCGGACATTTAAGACTGAGATGAGGAGGAATTTCTTCACTCAGAGGGTTGTGAATATTTGGAGTTCTCTACCCCAGAGGGCTGTGGATGCTGAGTCCTTGAGTATATTCAAGGCTGAGATGGATAGATTTTTGGACTCTAGGGGAATCAAGGGATCGGGCAGGAAAGTGGAGTTGAGGTTGAAGATCAGCCATGATCTGATTGAACGGCAGAGCAGGCTCGAGGGGCCGAATGGCCTACTCCTGCTCCTATTTCTTATGCTCTTAAACTACAGAACCGGTTTGGTGAAGATAAAAGACCAATGTTCTAAAAAATACTACAGCCGATTACATTAAATGTTTGAAAATCCTGTGCGAGGCCACGCTGACCTGAGTTCCCAGCACGTTGCCCTGTTGCATAAGGCCGTGTTCCTGGAGGTCTCATTTTGTAAAATCGACCGCAATATTTAAATTATAGGTCCTTGTTGCCTTTTTGCACTTTGCAACCTTTCTGAAATCAGGATGATGATGGGCTGTATTTGAGATATAAAAAAATAATTACAGCTAAAACCTTAAACTCTACTGTACCTTTTATACGCTCAATACCTGTTAATGTAGAGTGCCCAGGGATCAAACATTAAGTTCGGGCAGGTCAGTTTGTCTCAGAAGGGCATAAAATCTATTAACTTAAAAAAAAAATAATGTTTTGTTTTCACTAGAACGATAGCAGGGCTTAGAGGGTTAAATTATGAGGAAGGGTCGCATAGACTTGGCTTGTAGTCCCTTGAGTTTTGGAGATTGAGAGGGCGATTTGATCGAGTGTTTAAAGCAATAAAAAGGATTTGAGAGGGTGGATGGAGAGAGACTATTTCCTCTGGTGGGCGAGTCCAGAGCGAGGGGGGATTAACCTTAAAATTCGAGCCAGGCCGTTCAGGAGTGAAATCAGGGAAGCATTTATTTCAATAAAAGGGCAGTGGGAATCTGGAACTCTCTTCCCCCGAAAGGCTGTGGATTCTGTGGGACAGTTGGAGCTTTCAGGACTGAGATGGATAGACTTTTGTTGGGTGAGGGTATCGAGGGATAGGGAGCAAAGGCGGGGTAAATGGAGTTGGAGGTGCAGATCAGCCATGATCTGATTGAAGGGCGGAATAGTCTCGAGGGGCTGAATGGCCTCCTCCTGTCCCTGTGTTCATTATAAAAGGCAGGAAAGCCCTGATTTTTTTGTTCTTCCCTTTATTGGTCCGCTGCGGACCAAGCCGAGCTGCGACCTGGTCTACTGCACGGCCAGCAGGGGGATTAGTTAACGCATCCCGGCGAATTCAAAGGTTTCCAGGCCGGGCGGGCGTGAGGAGGATTTACCGGGTGGTGTCTGATCGCGTCTCGAATTGAGACTGAGCGCGATGCCACAGTCAGCACCATCCACACCGAGTCTCAGTTATCGTGAAACCTTGCTCGAAAGTTGAAGGCAGATATTGGAGAGCGACTTTGAGGTTAAGAAAGAATCAACAAGCAAAAAACTTGCATTCAAACAGCGCCCAAAACACTCTACAGCCAACGAAGCACTTTTTAAAGTGCGGTCACTGCTGTAATGTAGGAAACGCTGCGGCCAATTTGCGCACAGCAAGATCCCGCAATCAACGACGTGATAAATGACCAGATCATCTTTTTTTAAGTGATGTTGGTTGAGGGATAAATCTCGGCCCCAGGAAACCAGGGGTCGAACTCCCCCAGCTCTTCTTCGAAATAGTGGCCGTGGGATCTTTTACGTCCACCCGAGAGGGGCAGACGGCGGCGGGGGGGCCTCGGTTTAACGTCTCGGGAGAAAGATGGCACCTCCCGACGGTGCGGCGCTCCCTCGGTGCCAGCGCTGGCGGGGGGGTGTCGGTCTGGATTATGCGCTCGAGCCTGTGGAGCGGGAGACTTGAACGCCCACTCGGAGGCGAGGGAGAGTTTACTCACAGAGGCCAGGCTGACACCTAAACAGTTAAACCTGGGGTGTGGGATAGAAAGAAATAGCATTCAGACAACTTCATGAAAAGCCTGTAGGCTGTAGTGGGGGGAATAGGGGGCTGAAGGAGTTTTCAGCACCTGGGAACGAGTCGAACGAGGAGATGGAATGATAACTGTCAGCTTGGGGCCCACATCACTGCTGTGTACAGAAAGCCAACTAAAAATAAACTGGTTTGAAAGATCGACAGAAGAGATAGAACTGATGTACGATGATAAATATCTCGAACCTGCAGGCGTTTCCTGCACAGCCTCCAGCTCAGTTTGAAGCCTCCGTGTGGTTTTGTGTGACCATCAATCTTGCACTTTACACACAGATCAGGCTCGGATAAGCCAGGATTGCCTGGGCTCAGGTCACCTAAGGAAGGTCTTGCATTCATTTAGCACCTTTCACAACCTCAGGAAGCCCCAAAGCTACTCACAAGCCAACAAAGCACTTTTTAAAAGTGTGGTCACTGCTGTAACGTAGGGAGACGTGACAGCCAATTTGCGCACAGCAAGATCCCACAAACAGCGATGTGATAACGACCAGATTATCCGTTTTTTTTTGGTGATGTTGGTTGAGGGATAAACATTAGACCCAGGGGGAAAAACTCCCCTGCTCGTCTTCAAATAGTGGCCCTGGGATCTTTTACGTCCACCCGGAGAGAGCAGACTTGGTTTAATGTTTTGTGCGAAAGACGGCACCTCCAACAGTGTGGCACCCGAGTGTTAGCCTGGATTACGTGCTCAGGTCTCTGGTGATGGGAATATGAGCCCACAGCACCTTCTGACTCAGAGACGAGCGTGCTACCCACCGAGCTACAGTTGAAATAATGCTCGGAAATAATGTGTTGAATGTGAAATAATGTGTTGAAATAATGCTCGGAGCTAGGTCTCACCGTGCTCTTTGCACTTTGTTTGGAACTTAGCACTGTCCTTTCAGAAGATAAAAGGTGGAGTCAAGAACAGAAACACATTTATTGGAATCCTGGGCCAATGTTTATCCCTCCAGCAACATCACTAAAACAGATTATCCAGTCATTATCACATTGCTGCTTGTGGGATCTTGCTGTGCACAATTTAGCTGCCGCATGTCCCTATATGACAACAGTGACTGCACTTCATTGACTGTAAAGCGCTTTGGGACGTCCTGAGGTTGTGAAAGGCGCTATATAAACGAAACTGTTTTTTTTTTAGTGCACTGCCTTTCCCGTCGAGGGCTGTGAGTCAGGCCGTGACCTGCCCGTGGAAACAGTGCCTCTCGTTACGGAAACAACCCAGAGTCAAGACGAGTCTGTTACGGACAGGCAAATGTAGGCGTACGCTGTGGAGAGCTGCTCCGCTGGCTTATGGTAGATTGGAATCAAATGTCTTACTCTGGGCAGGCAGCAATGGAAGAAATGAGTTGTCTCGTTGTACCCCTCGGCACAGGAGACGCTAACTAACTAACTAACTAACTAACTCGTTGGACAGGCAGTAGGAAGCCCACCATTCTTTGCTGGGGGAGAGGGGAAAGAGGGGGGGTGGGGGCAGCATTTTTTTTACTGGTTAAATTCCTTCTGCTGGAATGGTACCAGGGATGGGGGACTTCAATTATGTGGAGAGACTGGAGAAGCTGGGATTGTTCTCCTTAGAGCAGAAAAGGTTAAGGGGAGATTAAATCGAGGTGTTCAAAATCATGAAGGGTTTCGATAGAGTAATTAAGGAGAAACTGTTTCCACTGGCAGGAGGGTCGGTAACCCAGAGGACGCAGATTGAAGGCAAAAGAATCAGAGGGGGGGATATGAGGAGAACATTGTTTTACACAGCGAGTTGTGACAAGGGCGGTGGAAGCAGATTCAATAATGACTTTCAAAAGGGAATTGGATAAATACTTGAAGGGGAAAAATTTGCAGGGCTGTGGGGAAGGAGTGGGGACGAATTGGATAGCTCTTTCAAAGAGCCAGCACAGGCACGATAGGGCCGAACGACCTCCATTCTGCGCTGTATCGTTCTATAATTCTACGAAATGCTGGCTCGTTTGCAGCTGATTCAGATTGAGATAAAATTTGATTTCATTGGGTTTTGGAACGATTCATGTAGCAGCCAACCAAAAGGAACTTCCTGAACGGAAACAGTCAATATTACAACACAGAAGCACTTAGACCTTCAGAAATGATGACAGCGTTGAGGTGAAGTGTAAAAGGTACGGGCGAGACTCACCGCCTTCCGATTCTCGGGGAGACAAGTACTCGCACCCCAGAACTCGCTGCGTCGACGATGGCCGCTCCTTTCACCGTCCTGAGCTCAGCGCTATGGATAAGCCTCGTCTCGCTCCCCATTCCAGGTAATCCGGCCATTCCTACCGCTCCTCTCCTGTTTTTCCGCGCTCTCTCTCCCTTTTTGTTTTGCCGGTTTTCAAATGAGGCTTCTTCAAAGAATCGTACGGCACAGCAGGAGGCCGTTCAGCCCATCGTGCCTGTGCCAGCTCTTTGAAAGAGCCATCCAATTAATCCCACTTCCCTTTCCCCATAGCCCTGCAACTTTTTCCTTTTCAAGTGTTTATATATATATATATATAAGTAATTCCCCCCCCCCCACCGACTTTTAAAAGTTACGATTGAATCTGCTTCCACCGCCCTTTCAGGCAGTGAATTCCAGATCATCACAACTCGCTGCGTTAAAAAAAAAAGTCTCCTCGTCTCCCCTCTAGTTCTTTTACCGATTACCTTAAATCTGCGTCCTCTGATTACCGACCCTCCTGCCAGTGGAAGTCGTCGCTCCTTATTTACTCCATCGAAACCCTTCTCGGTTTTGCTGCGAGTGGGATCTTGCTGTGCGCAATATGGTGACGTAACAGTCACTGGCTGTACTTCAGGTGGAGCGGTGGTCCTGCTTATCGTCCCTGTCTTCGTGCCTAGCACCGTGTAAAAGCCTTGCATTGAGATTAAATCTCACCTTAACCTTCTCTGCTTTAAGGAGAACAACACTCTCGCTTTTTCTCTTACCCCCCCCACACAGCTGCAATGGGGAGGTACTCGGTCTGTCAGAATCCACCTTATCTCTCCGTGCGAGAGGGTGAACCCATCCGCATCAGTTGCAGTTTTAATTACAGCGGCCGAAGGGAGCTCGAGACTGTCGTCTTCAAATGGTTTGTGAATAATGTCACTCACCAATTAGTAAAGACGGCTTCAAACAAGACCTACTGGAACGATTCGGAACAGGTGACGTTAGGACTGCGGATCGAGGGGGATTTAGAACGTAAATTCACGACCCTGATCGTGGACCGTGCGACTAGAAACGACGGCGGAGTCTACGTGTGTCATGTGTCGATAATCAAACCGCTCTTAAATCAACGGGACCTTCACAGCAATGGGACTGTGGTCACGGTACTGGGTAAACTCTCTTTCCTCACTGGGCGGTGGTGGTGGGTTGGCGAGGGGAGGGCGGTGGAGATGGCGGTGTTAACAATCTCATTTTTGAACACGCGTACCCCGGTATAGACGCGTCGTCTCGTGTACGATACTACGGGCCAACTCAAGAGGTGTAATTGGACGCCAGGCACTTTAAAAACAGCGATCGTTAGGGACAATGTTAGGAGGGAGACAGAAGAAGGGTTAGTGTTTCACGGGCACCGACTCTCACCGGGGTACGGGTTCCACGGGCACTGACTCTCACCGGGGTACAGTTCCACAGGCACTGACTCTCACTGGGGTACGGGTTCCACAGACACTGACTCTCACTGGGGTACAGTTCCACGGGCACTGACTCTCACTGGGGGACAGTTCCACAGACACTGACTCTCACTGGGGTACGGGTTCCACAGTCACTGACTCTCACCGGGGTACAGTTCCACAGACACTGACTCTCACTGGGGTACAGTTCCACAGACACTGACTCTCACTGGGGTACAGTTCCACGGGCACTGACTCTCACCGGGGTACAGTTCCACAGACACTGACTCTCACTGGGGTACGGGTTCCACAGTCACTGACTCTCACTGGGGTACAGTTCCACAGACACTGACTCTCACTGGGGTACTGGCTATTGTTCCATGGGCACTGACTCTCACTGGGGTACGGGTTCCACAGTCACTGACTCTCACTGGGGTACAGTTCCACAGTCACTGACTCTCACTGGGGTACGGGTTCCACAGTCACTGACTCTCACTGGGGTACAGTTCCACAGACACTGACTCTCACCAGGGTACGGGTTCCACAGACACTGACTCTCACTGGGGTACAGTTCCACAGACACTGACTCTCACTGGGGTACTGGCTATTGTTCCATGGGCACTGACTCTCCCTGTTAGTCTCCCTGGTAAATACTGAGGCAAAGTAATTATTTAATATTTCTGCCATTTTGGCGATACTACCTGTGAGTTTATTGTGTGTATATCTTAGTGGCCCGATCCCTATCCTGATTTTTCTTTTGTTATTTATGTGTCTGTAAAACACTTTACTATTTCTTTTTATATTCCTCGATAATTTAATTTTGTAGTTTCTCTTTGCACCCTAATTGTTTTTTTAAACTTCTTTTCTAACCTTTTCATGTTCCCTTGTGTCATCCTCTCCTTTATTGTCTATGTAATTAGTGTCTGCCTTTTTCTTCAGTTTCAATTTTGCCCTGACCTCTTTATTCAGCCATGGTGTATTATTACTGACTAGTTTGTTCTTGCTTTGTGGTGGGGTATATATCTCCTGGACTCTATTGGTCACCATTTTAAATGTTTCCCACTTCTGTTCTATTTCTTTGTTTATCATAGAATCATAGATCTTATCAGTTAATTTTTCCAGCATATTTTCCCTCGTTCCAATCTCATCCTCTGAAAATCAGCTTCCTTCCAATTTATTACTTTGGTCTTTGTCTTGCTTACGTCCTTCTCAATCTTTATCTTAAAGCTTATTATGATGTGATCGCTATTGCCTAGATGTTCGCCTACCATTACTTCCCTTATCTGCTCGGGTTCATTTCCCATTACCAGATCCAGCAGTGCTTCCTCTCTTGTTGGGCTTTTAACATACTGGGTGAGAAGGGAGTCCTAAACACACTGTAAAAAAAACTCCATTCCCTCTACCCCTTTACCTACCTCTTGGCAGTTTATTTGGCGCTATTATTCTTTGCCCTTTGCTTATTTCACTGCCCTCTGCGACCTCTCCAAAGTGCTCATTCTTCGTGGACAGACCCGGATAGTGAGAGTCAGCTTGCTATTTGACTGTGGGTGGCATCGCAAGTGAGCCCGATCCTGTGGTCACCACATGTCCCCACACTTTCGAGCAGGGGTTAGCGTTAAAACAGCACAGAGGTGGCCAGCGTGGTAAAGGAGTCTTCGCGAGGTTGTGATTTCCACCCTGAGTGGCGAGGGGAGCTAAAAACATGACTTAGCGACGCTGGCAAATTGTTTCCTCTCGTGTTTTAGATGCGAAAGCGGCCTCCTCGCCCATTTTCTACGTGACCATGAGCGGACTGGCCCTGGGCCTCTTGCTCACCGTTTGCCTGTTAACGAGGACAGCCTGCCGAGGTAAGATGCTTTCCGTCTCTCTCTTCCACTTTCTTCCCCCCTGTCAACTCACACTGCGGGGGCTGGGAGGGGGGTGGGGGCGCAGTCATTCGTTCTCGGGAGCAGGGCGCCGTTCGGCAAGGCTGCATTGGTCCTCCGCCGCTGGTTACCCTCAGAAGGTGGCGGTGGGCCTTCTGCTTGAACCGCTGCGGCCCCTGTGGTGATGGGGCTCCAAGTGGTGGGATTTGGAGGATTTGCACCGCAGCAACTCGCCAAGGCTTCTCCGACAGCACCTCCCAAACCCGCGGCCTCTACCACCTAGAAGGACAAGGGCAGCGGGCACATGGGAACAACACCACCTGCACGTTCCCCTCCAAGTCACACACCATCCCGACTTGGAAATATATCGGCCGTTCCTTCATCGTCGCTGGGTCAAAATCCTGGAACTCCCTTCCTAACAGCACTGTGGGAGAACCGTCACCACACGGACTGCAGCGGTTCAAGAGGGCGGCTCACCACCACCTTCTCAAAGGGCATCTCAGGATGAGCAATAAATGCCGGCCTCGCCAGCGACACCCACATCCCGAGAATGAATTTTTAAAAAACGACCCTGCCTTTCATCTAGTAGCCTGTGGGCTGAGGCCCCTGAGTTTCTATGGTTTAGTTCTGAGTGGTGTTTAGTGTCTGTCTCAAATTATGAAACACAATAAAGGTGACACATCAACTGACATTTAAAACGGGGATCAAAGCACAAAATTAATTTCTTTAATGAGCCCATTTTGTGTCTCACATGTACAGTCTGTACGATTCCATCAAACACTCCCAGGGCAGGTACAGCAAGGGTAAGATACAGAGTAAAGCTCCCTCTACACTGTCCCATCAAACACTCCCAGGGCAGGTACAGCACGGGTTAGATACAGAGTAAAGCTCCCTCTACACCGTCCCATTAAACATTCCCAGGGCAGGTACAGCACGGGTTAGATACAGAGTAAAGCTCCCTCTACACTGTCCCATCAAACACTCCCAGGGCAGGTACAGCACGGGTTAGATACAGAGTAAAGCTCCCTCTACGCTGTCCCATCAAACACTCCCAGGGCAGGTACAGCACGGGTTAGATACAGAGTAAAGCTCCCTCTACACTGTCCCATCAAACACTCCCAGGGCGGGTACAGCATAGGTTAGATTCAGAGTAAAGCTCCCTCTACACTGTCCCATCAAACACTCCCAGGGCAGGTACAGCACGGGTTAGATACAGAGTAAAGCTCCCTCTACACTGTCCCATCAAACACTCCCAGGGCAGGTACAGCACGGGTTAGATACAGAGTAAAGCTCCCTCTACGCTGTCCCATCAAACACTCCCAGGGCAGGTACAGCACGGGTTAGATACAGAGTAAAGCTCCCTCTACGCTGTCCCATCAAACACTCCCAGGGCAGGTACAGCATAGGTTAGATTCAGAGTAAAGCTCCCTCTACGCTGTCCCATCAAACACTCCCAGGGCGGGTACAGCATAGGTTAGATTCAGAGTAAAGCTCCCTCTCCGCTGTCCCATCAAACAACAATGAGATGAACGGCCGATTAATCTGTCTTTTGGTGGCGTTTGTAACCCGAGGAGTGTTGCCTCAGGGCGGCATTATTGCAGGGCTTGACCAGCTGCTTAACGAACTGATCATAAGATTTTCTATTTCTGTACTTGATCTAGGAAATGTTGACAAAACAGCGCAGGCCTCCCCCACAAGTGGACAAGAGCCCTGCAGCAGTCAGTATAATAATGACCCACAGGTGAGTCAGGATCTGTGCACTTAGAGAGTGTGGTCAATCACCCATGGCATTCCGCATAGGGAGTTCAGATCAAGTGTAACCATCAGGTGAAGTGGGGGATAATGGAACCAGGGTTCGCAGACAGCATTCAGTCCCCGTTTTAAAGCTATACCTTCCATCGTTAATTGTAGTTAATACTTTGATTTGATATTATTATTTACATCTAAATAGGAAGCTGAGGGCAATTTGGGGGGGGCCAAGAAGTAGAGTTCATTGGAGCACAAGAGTTTCTCTGGAGTGCAGGCTATGGGGCTGGGAGACGTGAAACTGAGGGGCTACAGCGCCGCCAGTGGTGGGAGGGTGTATTCACAGCGTGACACGTTTACGTAGGTTATTTCCATTGTAAACAGGGGCATGGGGAATTTATAATGGCGAAAGTCAACGCAAAAATGTGACAATAGGATGCAGCTTTCCAAGATAGGACGTGTACACAGATGTAAAACTTAAAAAAAATATATATATTCCAGATGTCTCGAAAGTAAAGTTAAAAAAATTGTAAAGAGGTGGGTGAGCAGCGGGTTAAACACTGACCTTTGAACTCAGGGACTTGAGCTGAACCCAGCCTCCTGGGCTGAAGGCCTCCTGTATTTCCTGGGTCTGTGGTTCAACGTGACAGAGTGTGAGTAATCTCCTCGAAACAGTTTCACATTGACAGAAGTTGAAAAGCTCTCCTGTTTTCATCAGTCATCTCCAAACTGCACACAATAACAACTTTTAAAAATGGAAATAGGAACTTGGAACAGCTCAGAGACAGAGTAAAGCTCCCTCTACACTGTCCCGTCAAACACTCCCAGGGCAGGTACAGCACGGGTTTGATACAGAGTAAAGCTCCCTCTACACTATCCCATCAAATACTCCCAGGGCAGGTACAGCACGGGTTTGATACAGAGTAAAGCTCCCTCTACACTATTCCATCAAACACTCCCAGGGCAGGTACAGCATGGGTTAGATACAGAGTAAAGCTCCCTCTACACTGTCCCATCAAACACTCCCAGGGCAGGTACAGCACGGGTTAGATACAGAGTAAAGCTCCCTCTACACTGTCCCATCAAACACTCCCAGAGCAGGTACAGCATGGGTTAGATACAGAGTAAAGCTCCCTCTACACTGTCCCATCAAACACTCCCAGAGCAGGTACGGCATGAGTTAGATACAGAGTAAAGCTTCCTCTACACTGTCCCATCAAACACTCCTAGGGCAGGTACAGCACGGGTTAGATACAGAGTAAAGCTCCCTCTACACTGTCCCATCAAACACTCCCAGAGCAGGTACAGCATGGGTTAGATACAGAGTAAAGCTCCCTCTACACTGTCCCATCAAACACTCCCAGGGCAGGTACAGCACGGGTTAGATACAGAGTAAAGCTCCCTCTACACTGTCCCATCAAACACTCCCAGGGCAGGTACAGCATGGGTTAGATACAGAGTAAAGCTCCCTCTACACTGTCCCATCAAACACTCCCAGGGCAGGTACAGCACGGGTTAGATACAGAGTAAAGCTCCCTCTACACTGTCCCATCAAACACTCCCAGGGCAGGTACAGCATGGGTTAGATACAGAGTAAAGCTCCCTCTACACTGTCCCATCAAACACTCCCAGGGCAGGTACAGCATGGGTTAGATACAGAGTAAAGCTCCCTCTACACTGCCCCATCAAACACTCCCAGGGCAGGTACAGCACGGGTTAGATACAGAGTAAAGCTCCCTCTACACTGTCCCATCAAACACTCCCAGAGCAGGTACAGCATGGGTTAGATACAGAGTAAAGCTCCCTCTACACTGTCCCATCAAACACTCCCAGAGCAGGTACAGCATGGGTTAGATACAGAGTAAAGCTCACTCTACACTGTCCCATCAACGTAGCTCAGTCCCAACATGAGAGAACATCCCCAACTGCACAAGTGTGACATTTTTCCATTTCTGACCCTCGCCCACTTGTGACCTTTAAGTGAGATTTTGTGCAAATTAATTCTGTGTTGTGGGCAAAACTCATTTTCTCTGTGCCACATTGTAGTATCATAGTAGGTACAGCACAGGAGGAGGCCATTCGGCCCATCGTGCCTGTGCCGGCTCTTTCAAAGAGCTATCCAATTAGTTCCACTCCCCTGCTCTTTCCACACAGCCCTGTAAATTTTTTCCCTTCAAGTATTTATCCAATTCCCTTTTGAAAGTTACTATTGAATCTGCTTCCACCGCCCTTTCAGGCAGCGCGTTCCAGATCATCACAACTCGCTGTGTAAAAAAATGTTTCCTCATGTCGCCTCTGGCTCTTTTGCCAATTATCTTAAATCTGTGTCCTCTGGTTACCGACCCTCCTGCCACTGGAAACAGTTTCTCCTTATTTACTCTATCAAAACCCCTTCATGATTTTGAACACCTCTATTAAATCTCCCCTTAACGTTCTCTGTTCTAAGGAGAACAATCCCAGCTTCTCCAGTCTCTCCACATAACTGAAGTCCCTCATCCCTGGAACCATTCTAGTAAATCTCCTCTGCACCCTCTCCAAGGCCTCAACATCCTTCCTAAAGTGTGGTGCCCAGAATTGAACACAATACTCCAGCTGAGGCCTAACCAGTGTTTTATAAAGGTTTAGCATAACATCCTTGATTTTGTACTCTGTGCCTCTATTAATAAAGCCCAGGATCCCATATGCTTTTTTAACAGCCTTCTCAACTTGTCCTGCCACCTCCAATGATTTGTGCACATACACCCCCAGGTCTCTCTGTTCCTGCACCCCCTTTAAAATTGCACCATTTAGTTTATTTTGCCTCTCCTCATTCTTCCTACCAAAACGAATCACTTCACACTTCTCTGCATTAAATTTCATCTGCCACGTGTCCACCCATTTCACCAGTCTGTCTATATCCTCCTGAAGTCTGTTACCATCCTCCAAATTGTTTACTACATTTCCGAGTTTCGTGTCATCTGCAAACTTTGAAATTTTACCCTCTGAACCCATATTTATTTATATAATGATTTATATAATGTGTTCATCACAATCCAAGTCCTGCATTTTGTATAACATGTCAACAAATTACAACTGGACAACATTTCAGTGGGATGAGAACAGATCTGGCCCGGGTAAATTGGAATCAAAGATTGACAGGCAAAACTGTAATTGAACAGTGGGCGGCCTTTAAGGAGGAGATGGTTTGGGTACAGTCTAGGTACATTCCCACAAGGGGGAAAGGGAGGGGGCAGCTAAAGCCAGAGCTCCCTGGATGACGAAAGAGATAGAGAGTAAGATGAAACAGAAAAAATGGGCGTATGACAGATGTCAGGTTGATATCACAAGTGAGAACCAGGCAGAATATAGAAAGTTCAGAGGGGAAGTGAAAAAGGAAATAAGAGGGGCAAAGAGAGAGTATGAGAATAGACTGGCGGCCAACATAAAAGGGAATCCAAAAGTCTTCTACAGGCATGTAAACAGTAAACGGGTAGTAAGAGGAGGGGTGGGGCCGATTAGGGGCCATAAAGGAGATCTACTCATGGAGGCAGAGGGGATGGCCGAGGTACTAAATGAGTACTTTGTATCTGTCTTTGACAAGGAAGAAGATGCTGCCAGAGTCTCAGTAAAAGGAAGATATAGTTGAGATACTGGATGGGCTAAAAATTGATAAAGAAGAGGTACTAGAAAGGCTGGCTGTACTTAAAATAGATAAGTCACCCGGTCCGGATGGGATGCATCCTAGGTTGCTGAGGGAAGTAAGGGTGGAAATTGCGGAGGTACTGGCCATAATCTTCCAAACATCCGTAGATACGGGAGGGTGCCAGAGGACTGGAGAATTGCAAATGTTACACCCTTGTTCAAAAAAGGGTGTAAGGATAAACCCAGCAACTACAGGCCAGTCAGTTTAACCTCAGTGGTGGGGAAACTTTTAGAAACAATAATCTGGGACAGAATTAACAGTCACTTGGATGAGTGTGGATTGATTAGGGAAAGCCAGCACGGATTTGTTAAAGGCAAATCATGTTTAACTAACCTGATAGAGTTTTTTGATGAGGTAACAGAGAGGGGAGATGAGGGCAATGCAGGTGATGTGGTTTGCTAAAGTGTCGCACAGTAGGCTTATCATCAAGATTGCGGCCCATGGAATAAAGGGGGCTGTAGCAACATAGATACAGAATTGGCTAAGTGACAGGAAATAGAGAGTAGTGGTGAACGGTTGTTTTTCGGACTGGAGGGAGGTGTACAGTGGTGTTCCCCAGGGGTCGGTACTAGGACCACTGCTTTTCTTGATATATATTAATGACTTGGACTTGGGTGTACAGGGCACAATTGCAAAATTTGCAGATGACACAAAACAGTAGCAGTGAGGAGGATAGTGATAGACTTCAAGAAGATATAGACAGGTTGGTGGCATGGGCGGACACGTGGCAGATGAAATTTAACTCAGAGAAATGCAAAATGATACATTTCGGTAGGAAGAACGAGGAGAGGCAATATAAACTAAAGGGCACAACTCTAAAAGGGGTAGAGGAACAGAGAGATCTGGGGATTTATGTGCACAAATCATTGAAGGTGGCAGGGCAGGTTGAGAAAGCGGTTAAAAAAGCATATGGGATCTTGGGCTTTATAAATAGAGGCACAGAGTACAACAGTATGGAAGTCATTGTGAACCTTTTATAAAACACTGGTTTGACCACAACTGGAGTATTGGGCTCGATTTTAGGACGGAGGCGGGTTGGCAGCGGGGGGTCGACTGGGCACGTGGGTAACGCGCCCAGTGAATTCGCGGAGCCCTGCACGCGATCGCAGCCTAATTGAAGCCACTTACCTTGGCTTCGCGCTGGAAAGCTGCGCAGCGGGCGGACTGCACACGCGCATCATAGGCCGTCAGCTGGAGGAGCCCTATTTAAAGGGGCAGTCCTCCACTGACTGATGCTGCAGAAAGGAGCCACAATTACAGCATGGAGCAGCCCAGGGGGAAGGCTGCTCCCAGGTTTAATGATGCCTCACTCCAGGTCCTACTGGATGGGATGAGGAGGGGGGAGGACAGAGATCTTCTCCCCGGCGGGCGGGAGGAAGTGGCCTGCCTCTGCCACCATGAAGGCGCGGCTTGAGGTGGCAGAGGGGGTCACCAGCACCACCCACATATCACGCACCTGCATGCAGTGCAGGAGGCGCTGCAATGACCTAAGTAGGTCAGCCGAAATGAGTACACTTACTCATTCCCCTACACTCCGTCTGCCACATCACCGCCCCCACCCCACAACTCCTTCTGCACTGCCAACACTACTCTATCACGTCACTCCTCACACCCACTCAAAGCTCATCCTCATCTTATCTGCACTTACTCACCTCGCCAGTACTCATCCCACCACTACCACTCAACCCAATCCTCATACAATCTCGTGGCTCCGTCTCATACTCATCCTCTCATGCACCTCTTTCATGGTCAGCCTCACCCACGAACCCGCCGACTCGGACGTCCGAAAATCGAGCCCATTGTGTCCAGTTCTGGGCACCGCACTTCAGGAAAGATATGAAGGCCTTAGAGAGGGTGCAAAAGAGATTTACTAGAATGACTCCAGAGATGAGGGGCTTCAGTTACGTGGATAGACTGGAGAAACTGGGGTTGTTCTCCTTGGAACAGAGACGGTTGTGAGGAGATTTGATCGAGGTATTCAAAATCATGAAGGGTCCAGACAGAGCAGATAGAGAGAAACTGTTCCCATTGGCGGAAGGGTCAAGGACCAGAGGACATAGATTTAAGGTGATTGGCAAAAGAACCAAAGGCGACATGAGGAAAAACTTTTTTACACAGCGAGTGGTTATGATCTGGAATGCACTGCCCGAGGGGGTGGTGGAGGCAGATTCAATCATGGCCTTCAAAAGGGAACTGGATAAGTACTTGAAAGGAAAAAAATTGCGAGGGAGTGGAACTAGCTGGATTGCTCATGTGTAGAGCCGGCACAGACTCGATGGGCCGAATGGCCTCCTTCGGTGCTGTAACCTTTCTGTGATTAAATTTAAAACAATGTACAGAAAAGGAGAGGAAGCCCATCATTTCCTGCTGGTTTTTGTTCTTGGCGTGACCTGGCGACATTAGTGGAGATAAAAGGAGAGTTTCCCTGCAGAAAACCCAGAATAATTAGCCTCCCGTTCACCTCAATACCTATTTAGAGCATTTTCCCCACAGGGCGTAACTAAGCAGGGATCAGAACAAAAAAAAATTTTAAGTGCTAAATGCTGCTGCCAGCATTTTGTTACTTGATTGCTGTAATGGAGCTGCCCTGAAGCATACAGCGCAGTTCAAAAGCACCAACACATCCCTGATGTCCCGAGCCATAAGAGATAGGAGCAGGAGTTGGCCATCCGGCCCCTCGAGCCTGCTCCGCCATTCAATGAGATCATGGCTGATTTTTACCTCAACTCCACTTTCCCGCCCTTTCCCCATATCCTTTGACCCCCTCGCTGATCAAAAATGTGTCTAACTCAGCCTTGAATGTATTCAATGACTCAGCCTCCACAGCTTTTTGGGGTAAAGAATTCCAAAGATTCACGACCCTCTGGGAGAAGAAATTCCTCCTCATTTCCGTTTTAAACATGCGACCCCTCATTCTGAGACTATGCCCCCTAGTTTTAGATTCCCCCATGAGGGGTAACATCCTCTCAGCATCTACCCTATCAAGTCCCCTCAGAATCTTGTATGTTTCAATAAGATCGCCTCTCATTCTTCTAAACTCCAGTGAGTATAGACCCAACCTGTTTAATCTTTCCTCATAAGACAACCCTTCCATACCCGGAATCAACCTAGTGAAGCTTCTCTGAACTGCCTCCAATGCAAGTATGTTCTTCCTTAAATAAGGGCACCACAACTGTACGCAGTACTCCAGGTGTGGTCTCACCAGCACCCTGTGCAGTTGTAGCATGACTTCCCTGCTTTTATACTCCATCCCCCTAGAAATAAAGGCCAATATTCCGTTTGCCTTCCGGATTACCTGCTGCACCTGTATGTTGACTTTCTGTGTTTCATGTACGAGGACATCCAGATCCCTCTGTACCACAGCATTTTGTAGTATTTCTCCATTCAAATAATATTTTGCTTTTTTATTTTTCCTCCCAAAGTGGATGACTTCACATTTTCCCACATTATATTCCATCTGCCAAATTTTTGCCCATTCGCTTAACCTGTCAATATCCCTTTACAGACACTTTTTGTCCTCATCGCAACTTGCTTTTCCACCTATCTTTGTATCATCAGCAAATTTGGCCACAAGACACTCTGTTCCTTCATCCAAGTCATTGATATATATTGTAAATAGTTGAGGCTCCAGCACTGATGCCTGCGGCACCCCACTAGTTACAGATTGCCATTTTGAAAATGACCCTTTTATCCCGACTCTTTGTTTTCTGTTAGTTAGCCAATTCTCTATCCGTGCCAGTATATTACCCCCAACACCATGAGCTCTTATCTTGTGCAGTAATCTTTTATGTGGCACCTTATCGAATGCCTTTTGGAAATCCAAATATACTGCATCCATTGGTTCCCCTTTATCCACCCTGCCCGTTACTTCCTCAAAGAACTCTAATAAATTTGTCAGACACGATTTCCCCTTCATAAAAGCATGTTAACTCTCCTTGATTGTATTATGAGTCTCCAAATGTCCTGCTACTAATTCCTTAACAATGGATTCTGGCATTTTCCCAATGACAGATGTGAGGCTAACTGGTCTATAGTTACCTGCTTTCTGTCTCACTCCCTTCTTGAATAGGGGTGTTACGTTTGCAGTTTTCCAATCCGCTGGGACTTTTCCAGAATCTAGTGAATTCTGGAAGATTACAACCAATGCATCCACTATCTCTGTAGCCACTTCCTTTAAGACCCTCGGATGCAAGCCATCAGGTCCAGGGGACTTGTCAGCTTTTGGACCCATTAGTTTACCTAGTACTTTTTCTCTAGTGATAGTGATTGTTTTTAGTTCCTCCCTCCCCTTTTGCCCCTTTGATTTTCGACTATTATTGGTATATTATTAGTGTCTTCTACTGTGAAGACAGACACAAAATATCTGTTCACTTCCTCTATCATTTCCTTGTTTTCCATTATTATTTCCCCAGTCTCATCCTCTAAAGGACCAATGTTTACTTTAGCTACCCTCTTCCTTTTTATATACTTGTAGAAGCTTTTACTGTCAGTTTTTATATTTCTTGCTAGTTTACTCTCATAATTTATTTTCTCCCTCTTTATTATTCTTTTAGTCATCCTTTGCTGGTTTTTAAAGTTTTCCCGATCTTCGGGCTTACCAGTAATCTTTGCCATGTTGTATGCTTTTTCTTTTAACCAGATACCATCCTTGACTTCCTTAGTTGGTTCACCCTTTTTGTGGAGTCTTTCCTCCTCACAGGGATCTATTTTTGTTGCGAGTCATAAAATATCTTTTTAAATGTTTGCCACTGCTTATCCACCATCGTACCATCTAATCTGTTTACCCAGTCCACTTTAGCCAATTCCACCCTCATTCCTTTATAATTGCCCTTATTTAAGTTTAATACAGTAGTTTCAGACCCAAGATCCTCACTCTCAAACTGGATGTGAAATTCTATCATGTTATGATCACTGCTTCCCAAGGGATCCTTTACTTTGAGATCATTAATTAATCCTGTCTCGTTACCCATTACCAGATCCAAAATGGCCTGTTCCCTGGTTGGTTCCCCGACATATTGGTCTAAGAAACAGTCCCTAATACACTCTATGAACTCCTCCTCAGGGCTGTTTTTGCCAATTTGATTTGTCCAATCGATGTGAAAGTTAAAATCGCCCATGATTATTGCATTACCTTTTTTACAAGCCCCCCTTATTTCCTGATTAATATTTTGCCCTACAGTGTAGCTACTGTTAGGGGGCCGATATACTACTCCCACCAGTGATTTCTTTCCCTTGCTATTTCTTACCTCCACCCAAATTGATTCGACATCTTGATCTTCTGAGCCAAGATCATTTCTCACTATTATACCAATTTCATCCTTTATTAACAGAGCTACCCCACCACCTTTACCTTTTCTCCTATCCTTCCGAAATGTTAAATAACCCTGAATATTTAGCTCCCAACCTTTGTCACCTTGCAACCATGTCTCTGTAATGGCCACGAGATCATTCCCATTTGTTTCTATTTGTGCCGTCAATTCATCTATCTTATTACGAATGCTGCGCGCATTCAGATAAAGAACCTTTCATTTTGTCTTTTTACCATTCTTTCCTACCCCGGCCCCATTTGCTAGTGCACTCTTATGTTTATACGCTCTGTCCCTTCCTGACACACTCTGTTTATCATTAACCCAATCACTTTCCTGTACTACTTCCTTGTCTTTTCTCTTTATCAATCTAAACTTCGCCCCACCTGAGCCCTCCCCGCCTCTATTTAGTTTAAAGCCTTCTCTACCGCCCTAGTTATTCGGTTTGCCAGAACACTGGTCCCAGCATGGTTCAGGTGAAGCCCGTCCCAACGGAACAGCTCCCTCTTTCCCCAGTACTGATGCCAGTGCCCCATGAATCAAAACCCACTTCTCCCACACCAATCTTTGAGGCACTCATTCATCTCTCTGATCTGATTTACCCTGTGCCAATTTGCTCGTGGCTCAGGTAATAATCCGGAGATTATCACCTTTGTGGTGCTGCTTTTTAATTTAGTCCCTAGCTGCTCAAACCCCCTCAGCAGAACCTCTTTCTTAGTCCTACCTATGTTGTTGGTACCTACGTGGACCATGACAACTGGATCCTCCCCCTCCCACTCCAAGTTTCTCTCCAGCCCTGAGGAGATGTCCTTAACCCTGGCACCGGGGAGGCAACACAGCCTTCAGGACTCTCGCTCTTGGCTGCGGAGAACAGTGTCTATCCCTCTGACCATACTGTCGCCTACTACAACCACATTCCTTCTTACTCCCCCCACTTGAATGGCCCCCTGAACCACGGTGCCGTGGCCAGTTTGCTCGTCCTCCCAGCAGTCCCTGCACTCGTCCACAAGGGCTGCAAGGACCTCGTATCTATTGGACAATCACAGGGACTGAGGCTCCTGCAACGCTCCCTCCTGGATCCCCGTACCTGCCTCACTCACAGTCACACCCTCCTGTCCCTGTCCACATGCCAATTCGACAGTATTTAGTCTAAGGGGCGTGACTGCCTCCTGGATCAAAGTGTCCAGGTAACTTTCTCCCTCCCCGATACCTCGCAATATCTGCAGCTCGGACTCCAGCCCCTCAACTCGGAGCCGAAGTTCCTCGAGCTGCAGACACTTACCGCAGATGTAGTCGCCCTGGATAAAACTGTCCAGTAGCTCCCACATATTGCAGCTGCAACACATCTCCTGCCCTGTCATAACTTTTATTTATTTAATTGATTACTACAGTGCCAATCAAATTATTTTTTGGTTGAACCAAGTACTGGCCTTATTTAATTTATCAAATTAAGTTTAGTTTTTTTTAAATGTAGTTTTATGCTGTAAGTTTAAGGGTTTGAAGAGTTTTAAGGGCTGCTCTGGGAGTCTCCCCACTCCAAATGAAATTGCATTAATTTCACTTCGCAATGAAAAAAATTATTAACCCCTGTGGAAGGGAACAAGGAATTCCTGAAATAAATGCAATAACCCGAAAGGGAAGCAGATAGTAACTTTCAAAAGGGAACTGATTACATATTGAAAAGGAAAAAAACAATTTGCAGAGCTATGGGGAAAAAGCCATTCTGTGCTGCGATCGAAAAGATTTTAACCGTGTTCCCGACCTCTGTTCACCGCGAGCAATGCCACGGGTGGTCGGCGGGTACCGCCAGAGACGGCGCCATTTAAAAAAACATGGCCCCCCCCCCGCCTCTCAGCCGCAAACCTGACGCCCGTTTCTCTCCTCTTTTTCTTTGGCATAGCCGTTCACCATCGCGTCCGTTTACAGCTCACTGAGGCTGTCGAAGATGATGCCCCCGCCCAGAGAGCGAGGCGGGGAGCGGGGCGGAGAGATGCAAGGGACGGAATACTGCACCGTGCAATGTACGGCGAACAACATCCGCGAGGCGACTGTCGGCCGTGCTGTCAAGCCGAGGGGAGCTGACACGTCACCCAGCGAGCAGCACGCAGCCCCTCAGTAAGACAAACAGAGAGACTGGGGATAAAACCTCTCTTGAACTGCTACCAAAAACCACAGAAAGATCACTTTAAGACTGACTGACGCAATTCCAACCCGCACTGATATAACTCGCGGAAAATCGACCCCAAAAAAAAACCGCGCGTCACATTCAGCAGCTGAACATGAGACGCTGAGGGGACGGGGGTGCAGTGATTTCATCTTTTGACTGAGAGACTCCCTGTTTCTTTCTCCCCCGCACCCCCGTTTTTATCGGTCCCCCTAACCGCAAAGCCTTTGGGGAACGACAATCTGTCGGGTTTTTTTTGAGTCAGAGAAATTTTTTGAGTTATTTTAGTGGGAGTTTGCAGTAAACAATTTCTAGTCAACAAAGTCATGGCCAATGTGAGTAAAACGGGGATTTCTTTTCAAAATCTATTAACCGGGGGACTGTGCCCATGGGTTAAGAGTTTCGAATACTCCCCGCCCCCGGGCTCTGCTTTCCTCCTGATACCAAGTGTCCGTGGGTAGGTTGTGGAGTAGACCTGATGGGTTGGTGGTGGACACAGTTCAGGGAAATGGAGAAGCTCTAGCCTGGCAGAATGTAGAAGTGAGAATTGGCTTGCATTTATACAGCGTCACAAAGCTCTTTACAGTCTCTGTTGTAATGTAGGAAACGCGGCAGCCGATTTGCACACAGCAAGATCCCAAAACGAGATCGTCTGTTTTGTCTGAGGGATAAACTTCGGCCCAGGATACTGGGTAGAACTCCCCCCTGCACTTCTTCGAAATAGCGGCCGTGGAATCTTTCACGCCCACCTGAGAGGGCGGACGGGGCCTCGGTTTAATGTCTCAATTGCTAAACGGCACCTCCAGACAGTGCAGCGCTCCCTCAGTGCTGGCGCTGGGGGTGCCGGCCAGGGTTATGGGCTCTGGAGTTAGGGTTTGAACCCACGACCTTCTGGGTCAGAGGCCAGAGGTGCGACCCACTGAGCCAGGGCTGATGGCGTTCACTCGGAGAGGGCGCAGGGCAAGTGGAGGGGGATGGATGGGAGAGTCGGTGTCCCACAATAGGGTCAGGGGTCAGGCTGGTCCTGGGCTGGAACATGAGGCAGCTACAAAATGGCCGTGCAAAAATGGCGGGGTTGTAAGGACCAGAGTCGTCCATTTAACAAAACGGAACCAAAAGATTGCTGACTTTGTGTTTGCTGAGTAATTGGAGTCACCAATCATGAGACACCAATCGCTAGAGGGAGAAAAGTGAACTTTCACCCAGGAAGTTAGTGTTGCTTTAATGGAAAACATCAACCTCCTCATCACTGGAGGCCCTTCTGCCCCTCTTGACCATGGCCGCTGAGGGGTTTTACGAGATACCCGATTCTCCCAGTTTTTCTACGTGATTATGAGTTCTTGATTTGGCCTAAACAGTTCTGGGTGTTTACAGTTTGTTTGATGGTTTTCACTTGAATAAATATTATTTTTGCATGCCGTACTCTGTATCCGTTTCTTCCAAATCTATCAGGTCGGCGTTTCTGCTGACTGAAGAGACAAAGTACACTCCAGTGGCAGTGATGTTTCTCAGAACTGTTTATTTTTGAGGTGGGTCCCGTTCTCCCCCCCACTCTCTCCTGCCCTGTAGGCGCTGGCTCATGTTGAGGGATGGTTTCGCAGGCCTTGATGTCCATTCCTCACACGTACGAACATAGGTGGTCAATGGTTGGTTGGCTGTTTGACTACAAGGGGCTTCACAGCCGAGTTGGAACCTGTCCTGGCCCAGTGATTGGTTGGTGCTGAGGGGGTGGAGCGTGCGATAAGGCTGGAGTCACTCACCGTCATATGGAGAGCCATATTCCCAATCCATGGTTTGCATACTCGTAGACCTCCCGTGGCATTGCTCGCGGTAGGGATTTTTTTACGACGACAGAGCGGTACACCGCCAAATGGGCGGCAGCAGATTGTCCATCTGTTGCGCAACCTGCCCAATCCCAAGGACGTCGATGTATTATTCTGCTGCTAAAGTGGAGCCACGTCTTATGTGGTTTGAGGCCGTTAAGTAAACACAGCCTGAGGTCGATCACAAGTCGAGGGAGGTTTACAGATTGTAAATTTCTGGCTGCAGGTCAGAAAAACACATCATGAGAATGATGTATAAATAGATATGACATTATCAAAAAATATTAAAGCAGACTATTGATAAGAATTAGTTACGTTATTCTCTCACTGTATTTCCTTTGCTCTCAATTCATTTTTAAAATTTCTCCAATATTTTCCCTTGATTACCTCTTATTCTCAATCTCCTGTTCTGATTCCTTCCGCTGTTTCCTACTTGGTCGGATTGGTCTTGGTGATTGACCATTTCAGGTAAAACAATGGGTAAGGCACTGCCTATAAAGGTCAGAGGTCATTCGCCAAACTTTTCACTTGATGACCTTGGAGATTGAAGGTAACTTGACAGCCCGTAGAATCATCCATCTCCCCTCCCTCTACTGACCCACATTGGCTCTCAGTCTTCCCAATGCCTGAAATTTGAAATTCATGGACAAGGTGACCTCAAATCCCACCACAGGCCCTCGCCCCTCCCTATCTCTGTGACCTCCTCCAGCTCGACAAACCTCCGAGATCTCTGCGCTCCCCCAATTCTGGCCTCTTGCGCGTTCCCGATTTCCATCGCCCCACCGTCGGCGGCCGTGCCTTCAGCCGTCTAGACCCCAAGCCCTGGAATTCCCTCCCTAAACCTCGCCACCTCCATTAGGACCCACCGTAAAAGCCACCTCTTTGACCAAACTTTTAGCTACCCTGAAGTTGTGGAGAGTCTGGTTCAGCCTGAGGCAGTGGTTAGGGAGGGGGGTGGAATTGGTGTCGAGGGTGTAGAGTTTGTGGCAGGGTCTGAAAACAATGGCGTCAGTCTTTCCAATAATTAATTGGAGGAAATTGTGGCTCATAAGAACATAAGAAATAGGAGCAGGAGGAGGCCAATCGGCCCCTCGAGCCTGCTCTGCCATTCAATAAGATCATGGCTGATCTGATCCTAACCTCAAATCTAAAGAACACAAGAAGTCGGAGCAGGACCCGGCCACTCAGCCCCTGGGCCCTCTCCGCCACCCACAGGGCATTGACCGATCCGAACTCAGCTTCATGTCCAATTTCCTGCCCGCTCCCCGTAACCCCTAATTCCCTTTACTTCTAGGAAACTGTCGATTTCTGTTTTAAATTTATTTAATGATGTAGCTTCCACAGCTTCCTGGGGCAGCAAATTCCACAGACCTACCACCCTCTGAGTGAAGAAGTTTCTCCTCATCTCAGTTTTGAAAGAGCAGCCCCTTATTCTAAGATTATGCCCCCTCGTTCTAGTTTCACCCATCCTTGGGAACATCCTTACCGCATCCACCCGATCAAGCCCCTTCACAATCTTATATGTTTCAATAAGATCGCCTCTCATTTGTCTGAACTCCAATGAGTAGAGTCCCAATCTACTCAACCTCTCCTCATAAGTCCGCCCCCTCATCCCCAGGATTAGCCGAGTGAACCTTCTTTGTACTGCCTCGAGAGCAAGTATGTCTTTTCTTAAGTATGGACACCAAAACTGTATGCAGTATTCCAGGTGCGGTCTCACCAATACCTTGTATAACTGCAGCAATACCTCCCAGAACTAGATGTCGGACAAGCCGTATGACAAGATAAAGGCAGTGGAGGGGTGTAGCGAGGTGGAGTTGGGGTGTGGTCAGTGCACTTGTATCCAGATGTCTTTGGATAATTTGGTCAAGGGGCAGCAGGTCGGTGTGGAAGGGTGGTGGGGGGTCAGTGGTCAAGAATAGATCCTTGGAGGACTCCAGAGGTAATGGTGCAAGGGTAGGAAGAGAAGCCATTGCTGGAGATGCTCTGTCCATGATTGGTAAGAGTGGAACCAGGCGAGGGCAGTCCTGCTGAGCAGAACAACGGCGGAAAGGCGTTGGAGGAGACTAGTGGGGTTGATCACATTTGTGACTTTGATTAGGACCATTTCACTGCTGTGACAGGGGCGGAAACCTGATTGGAGGGGTTCAAACAGGTAGCTGCAGGAAAGGTGATTTGAGAGGCTTTAGAGAGGAACGGGAGGTTGGAGATGGGGCTAGTTTCTAGGGACAGAGGGGTCGAGGTGAGAGGGGGGGTAATGACGGTTTGGGGGCACGGTATCTGCAGAGAGGGAAACCGTTTACAATGTCAGCTAGCACGGGGGCCAGGAAAGGAGCTGGGCGGTCAGCAGGTCAGTGGGAATGGGATTAAACGAATAGGAGGTGGATCTCATGGACAAGATGAGCTCAGAGAGGGCGTGAGGAGAAATAAAACAGGTCCAGGGCTAAGGGAGGGGGGAACCTTAGGGCAAATTTGGCTAACTGGGCAAGGAGAAGGGAGCGGTGTGGTAGAGGTAGCTGAATGGATGGTCTCAATCTTCGTGACAAAGATGTCCATGAGTTTCTCGCGCCTGTTATTGGAGGTTAGGATGAAGGGGGCAGGGGAGAGGAGTTTAAGGAAAGCAAAAGAACAAAAGATCTTGCATTTATATAGCATCTTTCACGACCTCAGAATGACCCAAAGCACTTTACAGCCAAAGAAGTACTTTTTGCAGTGTGGTCACTGTTCTAATGTTGGAAATGCAGCAGCCAATTTGCGCACAGCAAGATCCCGCAAAGAGCAACGAGATAAAGGACTGGATAATCTGATGGTCGAGTGATATATATTGGCCTGGACACCGGGAAGAACTCGCCTATTCTTCGAAATAATGCCATGGGATCTTTTACGTCCACCCGAGAGTTTCATCCGAGGGACGGCGCCTCCAACAGTGCAGCACTCCCTCACTACTGCACCGGGAGGGTCGGCCTAGATTAACAGCTGGTAGCGGATGAAGCCAGGAGTTGTCTTCGCTCTCCAGGATGGTCCCCGAGTGGTTTCGGCAGATGAGAGTGAGGCCCGACAGCTCTTGATGAGGCCGAGAAAGACCTTTGTATCAGATGCCCTCAAGTCTCTGTCCGTTGGACTTGAGGGAACAAAGATCAGGGCCAACAATCAGGGGGGGAAGAGGCTGTAGCTTTCAGTGTTCAAATTAGTTTCATTGTGGTAACCTGGGAACTACCTGATTTTGTAATCTCTGCTGTCGGGGAATTTTCTCTTCTCATCAAAGTCTGGGGGGAAATTTCAGTGAGAAATCAAACAGCATAAATACTGCTCCGCACAACTTTAAAAGCCCCACTTGCAGAGATTAACACGATGGAGATTGTCAGACTGGTTTCAGCTGTCGTGTTCCTCGTTGCGATCTCAGAGGCGGGTGAGTGACAATCCTCCAGTATATCGTACGCACGGCGGATTATTACCGATGTAAACTGTTTCTAACGGGGTGTCCAAGACAACCTGTGAATCTCCTGCCTTGACCTCCCCCACCCCTCGAAAAACCAACTTCAGAAAATTTGGACGTCTAGGGGCGCTAAATTGGGCCGCGCAGCGCCCGTTGTTTCGGCGCGACGCGGCCTCTTCGACATCCAAGATGGCGTCTTGGATGCGCGCGCGCGTTTCCAGCGTGACGCGCGCCAGACGCCATTTTGGTATAGGAGTTAGCGCAGGCGCAGATAACGAACGCTGGAATCATGTAGAGTAGGGAGAAAATGGCTTCAATCAGTGCACAACGCTGATTTAAAGTGACAGACACCATTTTGGGACTTAACGCTCAACTCAACGCACAGTCTTAACCCCGACCGTCTGAACGTGTCTTAGAGTGCCTGGAGGACCCCCCACCAGCGCTATTTAAAGGGACCATGCAGGATTTACAGGTTAGTGGCTGGATTATTGTAACTGGTTTTGGAGGTCTGCTACACTTGAATACTAGGACGCAGGGACATAGCCAAACATTTCGAGCCAGGACGTGCAGGAGTGAAGTTGGGAAATGCTTCTACGCGCAAAGGGTGGGAGAAGTTTGGAACGCTCTTCTGCAAACGGCAGTTGATGCTAGCTCAATTGTGAATGCTAAATCTGAGACTGATAGATTTCTGTGAACCAAGGGTATTAAGGGATATGGGGCTAAGGTGGGTATATGGAGTTAGGTCACAGGTCCACCCTGATCTGATCGAATGGTGGGGCAAAATGCCACCGCCACTTGCTGCCTCCTGATATGTGCCAGCTTCTCCTGCAAGAAAGCGGGAGGTGTGTCTGGGTGATGTGCCTATCATGGTTGAATAGCTGCCAGTGTGTGTGGCCTGTGGGTTGTGGGTGGGCGGCTCGCAACGGTGGTAATGTGTAAGGGTGAGAGGGTTGAGTACTGATGGAGTTTGTTGGTAATGGGTGATGGGGGGTGTAGTATGTGGTGTAGTTGGTAGGAGACGCCACTTGACAGTTGACCTCACTCACCTTGACCACTCGTCAAAGCATTGAACTTCTTCCTGTACTGCATCCATGTCCATGATGCTGTGCGCCTGGCATTGACTTCATCCCCTACTGCCTCCCACTGCCTTTTGGATGTATGTCTGGAGGGCCTCTTGCCCCCCCCACTCCCCCCCATGGATATAGGATGTCCCTCCTTCTGTCCACCTCTTGCACCAAGGCCTCTAGTGCATCAGCAGAGAATCTTGGTGCACGGAGTCTCAGATCAGCAGATTGGTGAGGTCTGGCATGCAGATTGGAGGATGTGGGATTTAGTGGTGTGCAACCTTTATTCAATGTTTTAACATAACTCATCAGTATGTAAAAACAGGGATGGGACCTGCATCTGTGCTTTACGTGTGCGATGTCTGATCTCTGTTCAGACTCCATTCAGACAGCAGGCTGTTATATTCAGCAAATAACAGGTACCAGCTACCTTTAAGAGATTTCTAACAGACAGCCTGCCTTTAAGAGATTGGAGCTTCCCCCTGCTGGTGGAAAGTGCGAATTGCATGGATTCCTCGTTCAACGCTGATTTCCAATGCAGATTGCAGGTAAGTCCTCAGGCCTGACAAAAATCTCGTCCTGCCTGCGCAGGGACCATGGGGCGCGGGGTAATAGCGGATTGTGCTACCCCCGCCCAAAAACAGGCCCGATACAATTATCCCCCTCTACTGTTTAAAGTGCCCGGGTCCAGAGGGCCGTTCCTCGATTGGTGGATTTTAACCAATCAGGAAGCAGCCTCTGCCCATCCTCCATGGCCGTGGAATTTTGAAGAGTCGAAGATTCCAAGCGTTCGGGTTTCGGGGGAGGGAGGGCGAGGAAAGAAGAGGGAGAAAGTGGAGGGGAAGGAAGGGAGGGAGTACGAAGGGTGCCTCTGAGTAACCAGACACGGCTCACAGTTTGCCCACTGTTTGGGTCTCGGAGAGAAAGAACTTCCCATCGTACGTTGTAATTATCATTTGTCGGCCGACCGACCCACATCTTGAGAGGGGGAGGGGGGTTTCCGTCTTGGGGAGGGGGGTTTCCGTCTTGGGGAGGGGGGTTTCCGTCTTGGGGAGGGGGGTTTCCGTCTTGGGGAGGGGGGGTTTCTGTCTTGGGAAGCGAATCCCATTAAGGCAGCTATTCATTAAACCTCGTGACAGCTCTCGGCCGAGGCCTTGCTGTGAAAAAAAATGGCCAAAGAATTCCAAGCTGTGACAGGGAGTTCTGCTTTTTTGCTTTTTGTGTGTACAGCAATCTCACTTTTGGGGGGTCTCACTCTTTGCGTGTATGGCGATCCCTCTTTTGGGGGTCTCACTCTTTGCGTGTACGGCGATCTCACTTTTTTGGGTCTCTTTGTGTTTACGGCGATCCCACTTTTGGGGGTCTTGTTCTTTGCGTGTATGGCGATCTCACTTTTGGGGGTCTCACTCTTTGCGTGTATGGCGATCCCTCTTTTGGGGGTCTCACTCTTTGCGTGTATGGCGATCTCACTTTTGTGGGTCTCTTTGTGTTTACGGCGATCCCACTTTTGGGGGTCTTGTTCTTTGCATGTACAGCGATCTCACTTTTGGGGGTCTCACTGCGCGTATGGCGGTTTCTGTGAGTACGGCTGTCTCAATTTTGGGGGTCTCTATTTTCTGTGAGAATGGCTGTCTCACTCTTTGTGTGTATGGCGGTCTCACTTTTGGGGGATCTCAATGCTCTATGAGTACTGTGGAGTCCCACTCTTTATGTGTGGGAGTCTGCCTTGGTCTAGACTTGGTCTAGGATTCTCACATTTCCCAGACAGGGTGAGTGAGGGGGAGGGGAGAGGGAGGGTGGAGTACGAGGCCTTGGGTGACATTGCGACTGCAATTCTGATGGTTGCTTCACCTCTGATGAAAATTCCTTGAAAATCTAAATAGCCAGAGGCTCCCCACCAGGTGTCACAGAAGGAAGTTGGGAAAATGTGTTTCTTTTTTTAACATTTACACATTTCCAGATGGCTCCACTTTAATTGCACGAACATGAAATGCAGACAAAAGAAAGATTCCCTCCGATAATTCCTGGCCAAAAAAATTCCTGTACAGCAAATACACAGACTATTAATGACGTTAGCCCCAAATCTCAGGGACTTTCCTGTTCTGTGTGACTCACAGGGTGTGGTTTTCTCTCAAGGCCAACCGGGGGGTGGGGGGGGGGGTGCAGACGGGGCCTCGGTTTAACGTCTCAACCGAAAGACGGCACCTCCGACAGTGCAGCACTCCCTCAGTACTGCGCTGGGAGTGTCAGCCTGGATTATGTGCTCAAGTCACTGGATTGGGATTTAAACCCACAATATTCTGACTCGGAGGCAGGAGAGCTACGAACTGAGCCACAATCATAGGAATATAGGAACAGGAGGAGGCCATTCAGCCCCTCGTGCCTGCTCCGCCATTTGATAAGATCATGGCTGATCTGTGATCTAACTCCATATACCTGCCTTTGGCCCATATCCCTTAATACCTTTGGTTGCCAAAAAACTATCTATCTCAGATTTAAATTTAGCAATTGAGCTAGTATCAATTGCCGTTTGCGGAAGAGAATTCCAAACTTCTACCACCCTTTGTGTGTAGAAATGTTTTCTAATCTCGCTCCTGAAAGGTCTGGCTCTAATTTTTAGACTGTGCCCCCTACTCCTAGAATCCCCAACCAGTGGAAATAGTTTCTCTCTATCCACCCTATCCGTTCCCCTCAATATCTTATAAACTTCGATCAGATCACCCCTTAACCTTCGAAACTCTAGAGAATACAACCCCAATTTGTGTAATCTCTCCTCGTAACTTAACCCTTGAAGTCCGGGTATCATTCTAGTAAACCTACGCTGCACTCCCTTCAAGGCCAATATGTCCTTCCGAAGGTGCGGTGCCCAGAACTGCTCGCAGTACTCCAGGTGCGGTCTAACCAGGGTTTTGTATAGCTGCAGCATAACTTCTGCCCCCTTGTACTCCAGTCCTCTAGATATAAAGGCCAGCATTCCATTAGCCTTATTGATTATTTTCTGCACCTGTTCATGACACTTCAATGATCTATGTACCTGAACCCCTAAGTCCCTTTGGACATCCACTGTTTTTAACTTTTTACCATTTAGAAAGTACCCTGTTCTATCCTTTTTTGATCCAAAGTGGATGACCTCACATTTGTCTACACTGAATTCCATTTGCCACAGTTTTGCCCATTCACCTAATCTATCAATATCGCTTTGTAATTTTATGTTTCCATCTACACTGCTTACAATGCCACCAATCTTTGCGTCATCGGCAAACTTAGATATGAGACTTTCTATGCCTTCATCTAAGTCGTTAATAAATATTGTGAATAATTGAGGCCCCAAGACAGATCCCTGCGGGACTCCACTAGTCACATTCTGCCCATTGCAGCTCCTGTCGACATAAACTAAGCAATGGGGACAAAATCAACAACAACTCGCATTACATGGACTTCTGCCTCTATCAGCACGGGGAAGAGAATGAGGATCAACTGCAATTGCTGCTCCTCAGGTGTTCCGCACACCTGAGACCTCCCCCTCCCCCTCCCATCCCCCCGCCCCCCACGAGAGAAAGAAAGAATTGCATTTCTATAGCGCCTTTCACAACCTCAGGACGTCCCAAAGCGCTTTACAACCAATGAAGTACTTTTTGAACTGCTGTGACGTAGGAAACCCGGCAGCCGATTGGCGCACAGCAAGATCCCACAAACAGCAAATGATTGTACCTATCGCAAGAAATATTTAAATGAGTGCACACACTGAGTATTTCAAGTATAACGGAAAGGGAATTTTAAAATTTAATTTCCTTTCTTGTTTTTAGTCAGTCAAGGGAGAAACCTTGATTGTGGAACTGGCAGACTTTCAGTGAAAAAAAATGTAATTTTGAAACAACTTTTAGTGTCTAAAATAAAGTTTCCTGAATTTAAAAGTTTTCGCCACTGATTGAAAGTGAAATCAATTTTCAGTTTACAATGTGGAGCCCTAGTTCAGGAGAAACTTCTTTGCCCAGAGTAGTTGAGGCGAATATCATAGATGCATTTTAAGGGGAAACTAGATAAACACATGAGGGAGAAAGATATGGTGATCGGGTGAGGTGAAGTGGGGTGAGAGGTGATCGTGTGGAGTATAAACGCCAGTATAAACCAGTTGGGCCGAATGGCCTGTTTCTGTGCTGTAAATTCTACGGAATGTGATAACAACCAGATAATCTGTTTTAGTGGTGTCGGTCGAGGGAACGATACTGGCCCAGGACAACGGGGAGAACTCCCCCTGCTCTTTTTCAAAAATAGTGGCCGTGGGATCTTTTACGTCCACCTGGGAGGGCAGACGGGGCCTCGGTTTAACGTCTCATCCGAAAGACGGCACCTCCCTCAGTACTGGCACTGGGAGTGTCGGCCTGGATTTTGCGCTCAAGCCTCTGGAGTGGGACATTAAACCGAGGCCCCGTCTGCCCCTCTCGGGTGGATGTAAAAGATCCCACGGCCGCTATTCAAAGAAGAGCAGGGGGGAGTTCTCCCCGGTGTCCTGGGGCCGATATTTATCCCTCAACCAACATCGCTAAAAAAACAGGTTATCTGGTCATTTATCACATTGCTGTTTTGTGGGATCTTGCTGTGCGCAAATTGGTTGCCGCGTTTCCTACATTACAACAGTGACTACGCTTCGAAAAGATGTAAAGCTTGAGGATGTCCTGAGGTTGTGAAAGGCGCTATATAAATGCAAGTTCTTTCTAATGTGGGTGCTCCAGCTGCATTATTGGTAGTCCCCTAATTTGCATCGTGTGGAAATCGTCCTTCTCAAGACACATTTCTCCTCCCCACAGGGCGTCTCTCCTGCGGGAATCAGCAGGATACGGTCGAGGCCCACTCTGGAGACGCTGTCCATTTGCCCTGCCCGTTCACCTGGGTCGGCGAGGACCCCTCGGAGTACATGGTGGTCTGGCAGCTGACCAGGGGAGAGAACCTCACGGTGGTGCACGACCGGGAGAACCACGTGGAAAACACGGAGCAGGATCCCAGGTTCAGGGACAGGACGGGACTGGGGCCGGACTGGTTCACGGAGGGAAACGCTACCCTGAGCATCAGGAAGCTGGACCTCGGAGACGGGGGAATGTACACGTGTCTCATCACCACCATGAACCCGTATAGCAGGGCGATGTGCGCGGAGACGACCGTATCTGTACAGGAAGGTGAGCGAAACTGTTCCCCAGGAAACCGGTCAGGGCTTCAGAGAGAAACCCACTTCAAATTTAAAATTCTCATCCTTGTTTTCAAATCCCTCCATGGCCCTCGCTCCCCCTCCCCTATCTCTGTAACCTCCTCCAGCTCCTACAACCCTCCGAGATCTCTGCGCTCCTCCAATTCTGGCCCCTTGCGCATCCCCCGATTTCCATCGCTCCGCCATTGGCGGCCGTGCCTTCAGCTGCCCGGGGCCCTAATCTCTGGAATTCCCTCCCTAAACCTCACCGCCTCTCTCTCCTCCTGTAAGTTGCCCCTTAAAACCTCCCTCTTTGACCAACCTTTTGGTCACCCGTCCTAATATCTCCTCCTGCGGCCCAGTGGATGCAAACGATCCAAACAGGGCGTTTTTTGAAGAGTTGTTCTCCCCAGTGCCCTGGGCCAGTATTTATCCCTCAACCATCATCCTTAAAACAGGACATTCAACTCGTCTGCTGTTTGTGGGATCTTGCTGTGCGCGAACAGGCGGTCATGTTTGCCTGCAAAACAACACTTCAAAAGTACTTCACCGGCCGTAAAGGGCTTTGGGGTGTCCTGAGGACGTGAAAGGTGCTTTATAAATCTTTATTTTTGTAGAATGCTTGGACATAAAACTTACCCTCTGACAGTGGGCGGGAGACCCAGAGAGCGAAGGACGGCTTTAATTAACGAGATTCTCTACGATTGCAGGAGCAGGGGGGTCGGACGCGGGGAACGACAGGAGCGAGCCGGATGGCAGAAACCATCAACAAAATCAGGGGAACTCAACGACAGCCACGGAGCCTGAGCAGATCGCAGGACACAATCCTGATCCGGGGCAGATGTCCAGAGAACTGGGTGGGAGGAGCAGCAAGAGATCCAGATCTTATTTGCTCGTTGCGCTAGCGCCAACCCTTCTGTTCCTGGTCATCTGCACCTGCTAACCCCGAGATTCTAACTGTTTTCGGTGAGTTCTTTCTGCCCTCTCAAAGTGAGCAATGCTCGCGCTGGAGAATGGGGCGCTTTCTGATATCTCTGTTACCGTCAAACGTTCCCCATGTCACTGCTTTTTCAAAAAATTCATTCTCGGGATGTGGGCGTCGCTGGCAAGACCGACATTTACCACCCGTCCCCAGTTGCCCTCGGGTTCGGTACAACTGAGGAACTTGCTAGGCCACTTCAGAGGGGCAGTTAAGAGTTGGCCACGTTGGTGTGGGACTGGAGTCACATATAGGCCCGGACCGGGTAAAGACGGCAGGTTTCCTTCCCTAAAAGGACATTTTGTGAACCAGTTGGGTTTTTTTTAACCACAATCCAATAGATTTGTGGTCACTTTTACTGACGTTGGCTTCTTGTTTCCAGATTTTATGATCTGAATTCAGATTCTCAAACTGGCCAGGGTGGGATTTGAACTCATGGATTATTAGATCAGGCCTCTACATTACTAGTCCAGTAAGATAACCATTACACGACTGTCCCCCAATACCCCCCTCCCTCCTAATATCAAACCCCCCCACCCCCCACATCCTGACCCGGACTGAGATATATCAGCCCTCTGGTACCTCGCCCCATATTTTATACGTGAACCTCGACGGTGAGTGTTGGTGGGCTATTTGACTGTGTGGGGCATCACAGACGAGCCCGACACTCTTCTCATCCGCCGCCCTCACGCAAACACTTTTCGGCAAGTCACTAAATTACCTGCTCATTATCTCATTGCTGTTTGCGGGATCTTGCTGTGCGCAAATTGGCTGCCCCGTTTCCCCACATTACAACAGCGACTCCACTTCAAAATGTACTCCATTGGCTGTAAAGCGCTTTGGGACGTCCTGAGGTCGTGAAAGGCGCTGTATAAATGCGAGTCTCTCTTCCTTTCTTTCGTGCCAGAAGTTTAAGTGCTCTGTCAGAACGACTAAGCCACGTCCTGCCCCCTTTAATGATTTACAAGTTCCCGGGTCTGACTGTGATCATTTACGTTGCAGGTTTGGATTGACGTGGGCGTAGCAAAGTGCAGACGAATGCGATGGTCTTCGAAAGTGGTACCGGACGATCCTGACCCACCACGCTGCCTCCACGAAGGCCTTTCTGTCTGGTGTATGCAGCACTCTGGACATGGAGTCAATGGAGATCTGTCAACCAGCTGAGTGGCTTGTAGCGGGGGGAGGGGGAGGGCCGGGGGAGCAGGATTGGCACCTCGGTGGGTCTGCAGCTCTGTGTGCGTGCCCTCTGACCTCCCACACCCCTGACCCCCAGAGGATGAAGGCACCAATCACGCACCAACGTTCAAGGTCAAGAGTCCGGGTCGAAACTCACCTAGTGGGGGAGGGCGGGGGGGTCGTCGCCAACCCTCCAGGATTGGCCTGGAGTCTCCAGGAATTAAAGATTAATCTGCGGGACACTGTTGCGGGCAAAGACCCCGGAGAACGAAAGTCACGGGGGGGGGGCGGGGGGGGGGGGGGGGAGTGTTATAAAAAACTGTGTTGTTTTCTTTCAACATTTTCCCTTTTTGAGCCATAAAAATGTCGGAGACGGGGTTAAAACGGACTGTTTTGACTGACGGTCATGAATCGTCCAATTGGGTGACGGAGAGCCTGGTCGTTCTCCAGTCGGCTGTGGGAAGGCGGGGCCTCACGGAGATGGACATGTCGGACGACCAATGGCGGGGCCGCTGGAGTCCGGCGGTCACATGATGAACTCCCATCCAGGAGTACGGACCAACCAGAGTTGGCGACCCTAAGCCTGGCGCCTTATTCCTGGTCATCAGCCGGGTCCTGATTGAGCCTTTAGTTTCAAGTTATTTTTTAATTTGCTGGGATTATCTTCTCGACGTCACCTCGATGTGAATTTTAAGCTCCCAATGTTGCCCGGCGACTCTCGACAGCGATCCCATTTCCGGGTTGAACCGTGAACGTTGGCCGGGGTTCCCGCTCCTGATTGCTCTCCACTGACCCCGGCTGGCAAGTGGATGTTGGACGACAACAGGTTTGGGGGCGCAGCCAACGATGCCTCTGTGGTTGAATTGCCTGGCGACATGAACCAAAAGGGATTATTAGAATCTGGCGTCAAGACGTCTTTGTTTTGTTTCGGAAAGCAAAGAAATCCACTGATGGTCTGGTCGGTCAGTGCATCAATTCTGGCCTTTCACTCTGTGCGGGCTGACGTGTCACGAAAGGTTTGATCGCAGCAGGGTTCTATGGAGCGTCAATAGATGCTGGCAATGTGTACTGGGGGCCAGTGAATGTAACCTGCAGCTTTCATTGTGTCTGGATGAATCATCGTGCCTTTTAAATGCAGTAGAAGCTTTCAATGAATCTCTCTCTTTCTCAGTATGATTCACGCCCTGTCTTTAGACTCTCTCATAAAGGCTCAGAGTCTCAGATGAATGACGCCCCTTCCCTCAGAGACTCTCTCTTAACGAAACTCTCACACGTGTTTCTCTCTATCTCTCTCTACCTCCACTCTTTTTCTCTTTTTCTCTCTCTCTCTCTCTCTCTTCCCTCTCTCTCCTCCTTAGCTATACAAAACCCTGGTTAGACCGCACCTGGAGTACTGTGAGCAGTTCTGGGCACCGCACCTTCGGAAGGACATATTGGCCTTGGAGGGAGTGCAGCGTAGGTTTACTAGAATGATACGGTAGCATAGTGGTTATGTTACTGGGCTAGTAATCCAGCGGCCTGGACTAAAATCCAGAGTCATGAGTTCAAATCCCGCCACGGCAGCTGGCGAATTTAAATTCAATTAATTAAATAAAAAAATCTGGAATTAAAAATACTAGTATCAGTAATGATGGCCATGAAACTACCGGATTGTCGTAAAAACCCATCTGGTTCACTAATGTCCTTTAGGGAAGGAAGCCTCCTGGTCTGGCCTATATGTGACTCCAGACCCACAGCAATGTGGTTGATTCTTAATTGCCCTCTGAAATGGCCTAGCAAGCCACTCAGTTGTAAAAATCTCGCTCAAGAAGGCGACTCACCACCACCTTCTCAAGGGCAATTAGGGATGGGCAATAAATGCCGTGAACGAATAAAAAAAAAAATACCCGGACTTCAAGGGTTAAGTTACGAGGAGAGATTACACAAATTGGGGTTGTATTCTCTAGAGTTTCGAAGGTTAAGGGGTGATCTGATCGAAGTTTATAAGCTATTAAGGGGAACGGATAGGGTGGATAGAGAGAAACTATTTCCGCTGGTTGGGGATTTTAGGAGTAGGGGGCACAGTCTAAAAATTAGAGCCAGACCTTTCAGGAGTGAGATTAGAAAACATTTCTACACACAAAGGGTGGTAGAAGTTTGGAACTCTCTTCCGCAAACGGCAATTGATACTAGCTCAATTGCTAAATTTAAATCTGAGATAGATAGCTTTTTGGCAACCAAAGGTATTAAGGTATATGGAGTTAGATCACAGATCAGCCATGATCTTATCGAATGGCGGAGCAGGCACGAGGGGCTGAATGGCCTACTCCTGTTCCTATGTTCCTATGCTCCTTTCTTTCTGCCTCTCTCTTTTCACCCCTTTCATTTTCTTCCAGCTCTCTCTCACTTTCTCTCTTTTCCCCCTCTCTCTCTCTCTCTTCTACCTCTTTCTCTCCGCCTCCTCTATTTTTCTCTCGCTCTCGGGAATCTCTCTGACTCTGAATCTTTCTTACAGACCAGACTTTCTCCCCTTGTCTCACTGAGTCTCCGCCCCTCCCTCGCTGTCCTGGAGAGAGATACATATTTGCAGCATCTTCATATCACTGTTGAGTCTGTCTGGGCCTAAGGAGTGAATTGATTGCCGGATAAATGGAATGTTTATAAAGCTATTCCTCTGGAAACAAAGCAGTATTTTTTGGGGGGGAAATCAATGACTGGAATCACTCGGCTGTAGTTCACCTGGAACCCAATCTCGCTCCTGCGGTCTCTGTGCACCACACACTACCCCAAGCTGTGCAATCAGCCACCGACAACAACATATATATTGTGCCTTTTATAGCAAAAAATCGACACCGAGCCACATGAGGAGATATTAGCACAGGTGACCAAAAGCTTGGTCAAAGAGGTAGGCTTTAAGGAGGAGAGAGAGGTAGGCGTAAAGGAGGAGAGAGAGGCGGAGAGGTTTAGGGAGGGAATTCCAGAGCTTAGGGACCCAGGCAGCTGAAGGCACGGCCGCCAATGGTGGAGCGATGGAAATCGGGAATGAGCAAGAGGCCAGAATTGGAGGAGCGCAGAGATCTCGGAGGGTCGTAGGGATGGAGGAGGTTACAGAGATAGGGAGGGAGGGTACGAGGCCGTGGAAGGATTTGAACACGAGGATGAGAATTTTAAAATCGAGGCGTTGCTGGCCCATTCAGGAAATGAATGGGCGAGGTCGATACGCTGACCTCCTGTCCACACTTGCTGTGGGCAGTGTGGGTTTCTGCCAGTAAAGAAACACAAGGTGGGAAACGTCTCATCAGGTCTGCCACATGGAATCCCACATCTCACCGTTAGTGGGTACGGTCAGGTAGATACAATGCTTGGTTGGACCGCACTTGGATTACTGTGAACAGCTCCGGTCTCCATGTTGTGGGGGTGGGGAGTGGTGGAGGCACTGGAGAGGGTGCGGAGGAGATTTGCTAGGATGATACCAGAACTGAGAGGTTTTACCCATCAGGAAAGATTGAACGGGCTGGGGCTCTTTTCTCTGGAGGAGAGTACTGATGGGTGACTTGATAGATTATGAAAGGGTTTAAAACGTAGAAACATAGAAAGTAGGAGCAAGAGTAGGCCATTCGGCCCTGCTCCGCCATTCAAAATCATCATGGCTGATCGTCTAACTCAGTACCCTGTTCCCGCTTTTTCCCCATATCCCTTGATCCCTTTAGCATTAAAAAATATATCTATCTCCTTCTTGAATATATCTAATGACTTGGCCTCCACTGCCTTCTGTGGTAGAGAATTCCACAGGTTCACCACCCTCTGAGTGAAGAAATTTCTCATCTCGGTTCTAAATGGCATACCCCGTATCCTGAGACTGTGACCCCTGGTTCTGGACTCCCCAGCCATCGGGAACATCCTCCCTGCATCTAGTCTGTCTCGTCCTGTTAGAATTTTATATGTTTCGATGAGATCACCTCTCATTCTTCTAAACTCTAGTGAATATAGGCCTAGTCGATCCAATCTCTCCTCATACGTCAGTCCTGCCATCCCAGGAATCAGTCTGGTAAACCTTCATTGCACTCCCTCCATGGCAAGGACATCCTTCCTCAGATAAGGAGACCAAAACTGCACACAACACTCCAGATGTGGTCTCACCAAGGATCTGTAGAACTGCAGTAAGACATCCCTGCTCTTGTACTCAAATCCTCTTGCAATGAAGGCCAACATACCATTCGCCTTCCTAGGGTAGGATAGGTTTGATCGGGTAGACGTAGAGAAGATGTTTCCACTTGTGGGGGAGACCAGAACTAGGGATCATAAATATAAGATAGTCGCTAATAAATCCAATAGGGAATTCAGGAGAAACTTCTTTACCCAGAGAGTGGTGAGAATGTGGAACTCGCTCCCACATGGAGAACAGATGTTCGCTGATGATTGCACGGTGTTCAGTTCCATTCGCAACCCCTTAAATAACGAAGCAATCCGAGCCCGCATGCATCAGGACCTGGACAACATCCAGGCTTGGGCTGATAAGTGGCAAGTAACATTCGCGCCAGATAAGTGCCAGGCAATGACCATCTCCAACAAGAGAGAGTCTAACCACCTCCCCTTGACATTCAACGGCATTACCATCGCCGAATCCCCCACCATCAACATCCTGGGGGTCACCATTAACCAGAAACTTAACTGGACCAGCCATATAAATACAATGGCGAGAGACTGGAAAGTACTGCAGTACAAAGGGATCTGGGGGTCCTAGTGCAAGAAAATCAAAAAGTTGGTATGCAGGTGCAGCAGGTGATCAAGAAAGCCAACGGAATGTTGGCTTTTATTGCTAGGGGGATAGAATATAAAAACAAGGAGGTATTGCTGCAGTTATATAAGGTATTGGTGAGACCGCACCTGGAATACTGCATACAGTTTTGGTCTCCATACTTAAGAAAAGACATACTTGCTCTCGAGGCAGTACAAAGAAGGTTCACGCGGTTAATCCCGGGGATGAGGGGGCGGACATATGAGGAGAGGTTGAGTAGATTGGGACTCTACTCATTGGAGTTCAGAAGAATGAGAGGCGATCTTATTGAAACATATAAGATTGTGAGGGGTCTTGATCGGGTGGATGCAGTAAGGATGTTCCCAAAGATGGGTGAAACTAGAACTAGGGGGCATAATCTTAGAATAAGGGGCTGCTCTTTCAAAACTGAGATGAGGAGAAACTTCTTCACTCAGAGGGTGGTAGGTCTGTGGAATTTGCTGCCCCAGGAAGCTGTGGAAGCTACATTAGATAAATTTAAAACAGAAATAGACAGTTTCCTAGAAGTAAAGGGAATTAGGGGTTATGGGGAGCGGGCAGGAAATTGGACATGAAGCTGAGTTCGGATCGGTCAATGCCCTGTGGGTGGCGGAGAGGGCCCAGGGGCTATGTGGCCGGGTCCTGCTCCGACTTCTTGTGTTCTTTAGATTTGTGGTTGGGATCAGATCAGCCATGATCTTATTGAATGGCGGAGCAGGCTCGAGGGGCCGATTGGCCTACTCCTGCTCCAATTTCTTATGTTCTTATGTTCTTAATGGCTACAAGAGCAGGTCAGAGGCTGGGTATTCTGCGGCGAGTGACTCACCTCCTGACTCTCCAAAACCTTTCCACCATCTACAAGGTACAAGTCAGGAGTGTGATGGAATACTCTCCACTTGCCTGGATGAGTGCAGCTCCAACAACACTCAAGAAGCTCGACACCATCCAAGATAAAGTAGCCCGCTTGATTGGCACCCTATCTACCACCCTAAACATTCACTCCCTTCACCACCGGCGCACCGTGGCTGCAGTGTGTACCATCCACAGGATGCACTGCAGCAACTCGCCAAGGCTTCTTCGACAGCACCTCCCAAACCCGCAACCTCTACCACCTAGAAGGACAAGAGCAGCAGGCACATGGGAACAACACCACCTGCACGTTCCCCTCCAAGTCACACACCATCCCGACTTGGAAATATATCGGCCGTTCCTTCATCGTCGCTGGGTCAAAATCCTGGAACTCCCTTCCTAACAGCACTGTGGGAGAACCGTCACCACACGGACTGCAGCGGTTCAAGAAGGCGGCTCACCGCCACCTTCTCAAGGGGCAATTAGGGATGGGCAATAAATGCCGGCCTCGCCAGCGACGCCCACATCCCATTAACAAATAAAAAAAAGTTGAGGCGAATAGCATAGATGCATTTAAGGGGAAGCTCGATAAACACATGAGGGAGAAAGGAATAGAAGGATATTCTGATAGGGTGAGATGAAGTAGGGAGGGAGGAGGCTCGTGTGGAGCATAAACACCGGCATAGACCAGATGGGCCGAACGGCCTGTTTCTGTGCTGTAAATTCTATGCAATGCACAGACTCTGAGCCCTAATCCCGAGGCAGAAAACTGAAGGACTTGCCATTCCACCGCACCTTTCACGACCTCCGGACATCCCCGGAAGCACCAATCTGCGCACAGCAAGATCCCACAGAGCCAGCGAAAGAGGAACAGGCGGATGGCAAGAGAGAAACCGAAAGTAAAACAAAAACGAAACGAACCTGAAAAGACTAAACCAGTCACCCTGCCGAACGCCGAATTGACTTCCAAATCGTTTGACTTTAAATGCGTTGGTAATCTCTTAAATGGAATTCATCCTCACTCAATCATTTATCCCCACTCCCCAAGTGACTGAGGCTCTGAGACCCTCCTTACAAATAACAGCTGGGAGCTAGGCTGCCTCAATGCAGGCTCCCTTTAAGGGATATCTCCTTGTTGAAGTTAGCAGCTGCGTTGTGGGATCAGGAAGATCTAATCCTGCGGGAAGAGCCTGGGTCAGTCCTAGTGAAAGGGACCTGATATTGAAGCGGGGGAAGCTCAGGTTGGGTGGCCCCCAGAGCAAAGTCAGTCCAAGGAATTCCCCCTTTATTTTGCTGTAACGCAGTTTGTGTGTGGGAAAAATGCACGACGTGATAATCCTGGGAGCTGGGATCAGCGGTGAGTTCACAGTCTGGTGTTATTTCTGCAACAAGACAAAGACTTTTACTCCCTGCAGACTTTAGCTGGGTCGGTCCGGTCTAGTTCTGACCTCCCCCCATCACTGCAACCTCAAGCATTGTGCTCTTTTGTCATGTTCAAACCTGCAGATGGCCAGGCCTTGGGCAGCACGGCAGTGATTAAAGGGGAAGGACCTACTTTCCCTTTAAAGCACAGATTTCTTTATTGGCCATGATAATTTCTCTATCACCCGTGCTGTTGCACAGCCCAGAATCAAGACCAAGTGTCGTGTTCAGGTGAAGCAGGGTTAGAGGGCAAGGGAGTATTTTAAGAATTTTTTATTATTCGTTCTCGGGATGTGGGCGTCGCTGGCGAGGCCGGCATTTATTGCCCATCCCTAATTGCCCCTTGAGAAGGTGGTGGTGAGCCGCCTTCTTGAATCGCTGCAGTCCGTGTGGTGAAGGTTCTCCCACAGTGCTGTTAGGAAGGGAGTTCCAGGATTTTGACCCAGCGACGATGAAGGAACGGCCGATATATTTCCAAGTCGGGATGGTGTGTGACTTGGAGGGGAACGTGCAGCTGGTGTTGTCCCCATGTGCCTGCTGCTCTTGTCCTTCTAGGTGGTAGAGGTTGCGGGTTTGGGAGGTGCTGTCGAAGAAGCCTTGGTGAGTTGCTGCAGTGCATTCTGTGGATGGTACACACTGCAGCCACTGTGCGCCGGTGGTGAAGGGAGTGAATGTTTAGGGTGGTGGATGGGGTGCCAATCAAGCGGGCTGCTTTGTCCTGGATGGTGTCGAACTTCTTGAGTGTTGTTGGAGCTGCACTCATCCAGGCAAGTGGAGAGTATTCCATCACACTCCTGACTTGTGCCTTGTAGATGGTGGAAAGGCTTTGGGGAGTCAGGAGATGAGTCACTCGCCGCAGAATACCCAGCCTCTGACCTGCTCTCGTCGCCACAGTATTTATATGGCTGGTCCAGTTAAGTTTCTGGTCAATGGTGACCCCCAGGATGTTGACGGTGGGGAATTCGGCGATGGTAATGCCGTTGAATTCATCTCACTCCCTTTATTAGAATGATTCCAGGGATGAGGGACTTTAGTTACGTGGATAGACTGGAGAAGCTGGGGTTGTTCTCCTTGGAACAGAGAAGGTTGTGAGGAGATTTGATAGAGATATTCAAAATCATGAAGGGTCTCGACAGAGTAGATAGAGAGAAACTTCCCATTGGCGGAAGGGTCAAGAATGAGAGGACATAGATTTAAGGTGATTGGCAAAAGAACCAAAGTTGACATGAGGAAAAACTTTTTTACACAGCGAGTGGTTAGGATCTGGAATGCACTGCCCGAGGGGGTGGTGGAGGCAGATTCAATCATGGCCTTCAAAAGGGAACTGGATAAGTACCTGAAAGGAAGAGATTTGCAGGGCTACGGGGACAGGACGGGGGAGTGGGACTAGCTGGATTGCTCTTGCATCGAGTCGGCACGGACTTAATGGGACGAATGGCCTCCTTCCGTGCTGTAACCTTTTCTATGACTCCCATCTCCCTCCCTCCACTCCCCCTTTGGTGCAAGAGCCTTCAGGCGTCTTGCTGCCTCGATTTTAAAATTCTCACCCTTGTTTTCAAATCCCTCCATGGCCCTCGCCCCCCCTCCTTATCTCTGTAACCTCCTCCAGCCCCTACAACCCTCCGAGTTTCTCCAATTCTGGCCTCTTGCGCATCCCCGATTTCCATCGCTCCACCATTGGCGGCCGTGCCTTCAGCTGCCCGGGACCTAAGCTCTGGAATTCCCTCCCTAAACCTCTCCTCCTCTCTCTCCTCCTTTAAAACCTACCTTTTTGGCCACCTGTCCCAGTATCTCCTTATGTGGCTTGGTGTCAGATGACATTCCTGTGAAGCACTTTGGGATGTTTTTGCTATGTTAAAGGCACTATATAAATGCAAATTGATGTTGTACTCTGGAACTCACTTCGACCTCTCTCTCTCTCTCTGTAAAGCCTATCTCTCCTCCTCCGCTACGGCTCAGTATCTGTACACACGTGATAGCTGCAGATTGTGGTGGTGACCTAGCCAAATGCAGTCTTCACTCTGTGCCAGCAACGGCACACGAACAACCACGAGGTGAGCGGTTTTGGTGGTGACTGCTGAGGGAGGAATATTGGCCCAGGGCACCGGGGAGAACTCCCCCTTGCTCTTCTTCGAAATAGTGGCCGTTGGATCTTTTACGTCCACCTGAGGGGGCCTCAGTTAAACATCTCGGCTGAAAGACGGCACCTCCCGACAGTGCAGCACTCCCTCAGTACTGGACTGGGAGTGTCGGCCTGGACTTTGTGCTCAAGTCGGCCGAGTGGGATTTGAACCCATGACCTTGTGACTCGGAGGCGAGAGAGAGCAATCAATGAGCTAAGGCTGACACACACAAACACATTTTTAAAAAAAATCTGAAATCTTTGTGGAGATTATACAGGGACCGTTGGTGTTGTCATGGATACCATTGCCTGTCGTAATCTGACCTTCCCCAATCTGCTGAGACGCTTAGGCCGAGATCCTGGGCATGTGTTGTGAGCGTTCCCCAGCGTCGCTCGAGTGGGCTGGGGGTGCAGCGGGAGCCGATCTCCTGACTCGCCCAGGATTTCGCAATGGGGTGGGAGGGGGTGGTGGGGAGGTGTTGGTGGGCGGGAGGGGTGGGGTTGGGGGGAGATGTGGGGGTGGGGTGGAGGTACGGTTAGCAGGAGGGGTGGGGGGGAGGGGTGGGCTGAAGGTGTGGTGGGGTTGGGGAAGGGTGAGGTAGTGGGGGGAGGGGGGAGGGTTAGCGGGTGGGGTGAGGTAGTGGGGGTGGGGTGAGCGGGAGGTGGGGGTGGGGTGGGGTGAGCGGGAGGTGGGTGGGGTGAGCGGGAGGTGGGGGAGGGGTGGGGTGAGCGGGAGGTGGGGGAGGGGTGGGGTTAGCGAGAGGCGGGGAGGGGTGGGGGTGGGGTTAGCGGGGGGTGGGGGTGGGGTTAGCGGGAGGCGGGGGTGGGGGTGGGGTTAGCAGGAGGCGGGGGGTGGGGTTCGCGGGAGGCGGGGGAGGGGTGGGGTGGGGCTAGCGGGAGGTGGGGGTGGAGTTAGCGGGAGGTGGGGGTGGGCTGGAGGTGGGGTGAGGTCCACATTATGTCCACCATATGCATCACACAACATTTTTCCCGAACAGTGGCCGTGGGATCTTTTGCGTCCACCTGAGAGGGCAGACGGGGGCCTCGGTTTCACGTCTCATCCATTAACAGAACGGGTTAACCATTTCACCTCTCTCTTTCCATTGTGATTCAGTGCTTCCCTCCTGTCCACATATTACTGGAAAAACCAATCTGATATTTGAGGTAAATTATCCAATTCTCTACATGCAATACCTCAGCGATATCACCTGCGAGTATTTTCTTCCAGTTGTTCTATATTCCTGGCTTTGGTTCTCCTCCCTCCCCACTCAGGCTTCCACCTATTCCTGCCTCAACACACCCAGGGGAGTGAGTTGGCCTCTGTCAGTACCAATCTCTGAGCCTGCGCCCAGACCCTGCCTGACAGCCTCTCCCCCCCCCCAACGGTCCAGCATAATTTGGACAGTCAGCATATGTGGCCAAATCTCACGGACACACCGCTGTCCCACAGTGTGGCAAGCTGGAAGGCCCAGTATCTTTTCAATTGCAACTCACTCTGGTCTCCATATTTTGAAAAAAGGATATAGAGGCACTGGAGAAGGTGCAAAAAAAGATTTACAAGGATGATACCAGAACTGAGAGGTTATAGCTATCAGGAAAGGCTGAATAGGCTGGGGCTCTTTTGAGAAAAGACTGAGGGGGGTGACCTGATAGAGGTCTTTAAAGTTATGAAGGGGTTTGATAGGGTAGATGTGAAGAAGATGTTTTCACTTGTGGGGGAGACCAGGACTAGAGGCCATAAATATAAGATAGTCACCAATAAATCCATTGGGGAATTTCAGGAGAAACTTCTTTACCCAGAGAGTGGTGAGAATGTGGAACTCGCTCCCACAAGGAGTGGTTGAGGCGAATATCATAGATGCGTTTAAGGGGAAGCTGGATCAACACATGAGGGAGAAAGATATAGAAGGTTATTCTAATAGGGTGAGATGAAGTAGGGTGGGAGGAGACTCATGTGGAGCATAAACACCGGCATAGACCAGTTGGGCCGAATGGCCTGTTTCTGTGCTGTAAATTCAATGTAATTCTATGTAATCTGTAATTCCCTTTCAAGGGTGGGCCCCGCAGCAGATGACGAACAATTCCCCCGTCATTCTAAATGGTGCAACGTCCCCATCTGCTGGCAGGCAGGCAGGTCTATAGCAACAGGAAGTCCTCTCCACCTGTTACTGTCATTCCCTAATTGTCTGGCTACAGCAGTTCTTTAGGGAATGGACTTGTTTCCGAAACTGCGGACAACAAAACTACCCCCTCTCCTCCCGAGACAATAATTGCTAACACCCCTAGGAGTCACCCCACCTTTTCTGGAGGGACATGGGGCCTGGTAACTGAGCCCAGGATGAGGAGGGTTGAACCTGGTACCTGGGTCTGTCACTGGGCACTGAACGTAATAACTCAACCCAGTTCCTGTTTAACAAAGACTCTTGTTTTGAATAAATATTTTTTTGATAGAAGTTTAACTATCGCTACGAATAAGATTAGTCCTTGACTTCCAGCTTTCTCCGTTCCAGGTCTGTCGGCTGCTAAACTTCTCAGTGAGATGGGACTCGACGTCCTGGTGCTGGAAGCCAGGGACAGAGTTGGTGGACGCACGCACACTTTGCATGTGAGAACATTGTCTATTTCGTCAGTTTTGTGTTCGTCAAGCTGAGGGGTGTTAGTGCTGGGAAGAGGACTCATCTCAATTTAGGTACTCAGTCCGGGTTAGATACAGAGTAAAGCTCCCTCTACACTGTCCCATCAAACACTCCCAGGGCAGGTACAGCACGGGTTAGATACAGAGTAAAGCTCCCTCTACACTGTCCCATCAAACACTCCCAGGGCAGGTACAGCATGGGTTAGATACAGAGTGAAGCTCCCTCTACACTGTCCCATCAAACACTCCCAGGGCTGGTACAGCACGAGTTAGATACAGAGTAAAGCTCCCTCTACACTGTCCCATCAAACACTCCCAGGGCTGGTACAGCACGGGTTAGATACAGAGTAAAGCTCCCTCTACACTGTCCCATCAAACACTCCCAGGGCAGGTACAGCACGGGTTAGATACAGAGTAAAGCTCCCTCTACACTGTCCCATCAAACACTCCCAGGGCAGGTACAGCACGGGTTAGATACAGAGTGAAGCTCCGTCTACACTGCCCTATCAATGTGCCTCGGCCCCATACCTAGGAGAATGCTCCCTGCTCCCTATTGTGACCTTTTTCGGAGCGAGGGAGCACAGAGCAGCAGCTTTCGACAGAGTCGGGTTTCGACAGAATCTATAATTGGGAATGTGGTGAGTGAGGGGATTCGGTGCAGTAAGGGGTGTGAGGTGCATTTGTTTAGACAGCGGAGAGGAGCGTCCCGAGAGCGGGTCACAGCAACAACAAACCAAACTGCAGTGTGACGTCACAGGGAAGGCAGGTAGGTGGTTGGTGGTGATTATCTCTGCTGTTTTCTTCTTTCTTAGGACTGTGCGCTCAGTAACTTATAGAATAAAACTAAATTTAAAAAAAAAATAACTAAACTTAATTTAATAAATTAAACAAGGCCAGTACTTGGTTCAACCTAAAAATAATTTGATTGGCATTGTCGTAATCAATTAAATAAATAAAACAGTTATGACAGGGCAGGAGATGCAGCTGCAATATGTGGGAGCTGCTGGACAGTTTTGTCCAGGGCGACTACATCTGCGGTAAGTGTCTGCAGCTCGAGGAACTTCGGCTCCGAGTTGAGGGGCTGGAGTCCGAGCTGCAGATATTGCGAGGCATCAGGGAGGGAGAAAGTTACCTGGACACTTTGATCCAGGAGGCAGTCACGCCCCTTAGACTAAATACTGTCGAATTGGCATGTGGACAGGGACAGGAGGGTGTGACTGTGAGTGAGGCAGATACGGGGATCCAGGAGGGAGCGTTGCAGGAGCCTCAGTCCCTGTGATTGTCCAATAGATACGAGGTCCTTGCAGCCCTTGTGGACGAGTGAAGTGACTGCAGGGAGGACGAGCAAACTGGCCACGGCACCGTGGTTCAGGGGGCCATTCAAGTGGGGGGAGTAAGAAGAAATGTGGTTGTTGTAGGTGACAGTATGGTCAGAGGGATAGACACTGTTCTCCGCAGCCAAGAGCGAGAGTCCTGAAGGCTGTGTTGCCTACCCGGTGCCAGGGTTAAGGACATCTCCTCAGGACTGGAGAGAAACTTGGAGTGGGAGGGGGAGGATCCAGTTGTCATGGTCCACGTAGGTACCAACAACATAGGTAGGACTAAGAAAGAGTTTCTGCTGAGGGGGTTTGAGCAGCTAGGGACTAAATTAAAAAGCAGCACCACAAAGGTGATAATCTCCGGATTATTACCTGAGCCACGAGCAAATTGGCACAGGGTAAATCAGATCAGAGAGATGAATGAGTGCCTCAAAGATTGGTGTGGGAGAAGTGGGTTTTGATTCATTGGGCACTGGCATCAGTACTGGGGAAAGAGGGAGCTGTTCCGTTGGGACAGGCTTCACCTGAACCATGCTGGGACCAGTGTTCTGGCAAACCGAATAACTAGGGCGGTAGAGAAGGCTTTAAACTAAATAGAGGGGGGGAGGGCTCAGGTGGGGCGAAGTTTAGATTGATAAAGAGAAAAGACAAGGAAGTAGTACAGGAAAGTGATTGGGTTAATGATAGACAGAGTGTGTCAGGAAGGGACAGAGCGTACAAACATAAGAGTGCACTAGCAAATGGGGCCGGGGTAGGAAAGAATGGTAAAAAGACAAAATGAAAGGTTCTTTATCTGAATGCGCGCAGCATTCGTAATAAGATAGATGAATTGACGGCACAAATAGAAACAAATGGGAATGATCTCGTGGCCATTACAGAGACGTGGTTGCAAGGTGACCAAGGTTGGGAGCTAAATATTCAGGGTTATTTAACATTTCGGAAGGATAGGAGAAAAGGTAAAGTTGGTGGGGTAGCTCTGTTAATAAAGGATGAAATTGGTATAATAGTGAGAAATGATCTGGGCTCAGAAGATCAAGATGTCAAATCAATTTGGGTGGAGGTAAGAAATAGCAAGGGAAAGAAATCACTGGTGGGAGTAGTATATCGGCCCCCGAACAGTAGCTACACTGTAGGGCAAAATATAAATCAGGAAATAAGGGGGCTTGTAAAAAAGGTAATGCAATAATCATGGGCGATTTTAACTTTCACATCGATTGGACAAATCAAATTGGCAAAAACAGCCCTGAGGAGGAGTTCATAGAGTGTATTAGGGACTGTTTCTTAGACCAATATGTCGGGGAACCAACCAGGGAACAGGCCATTTTGGATCTGGTAATGGGTAACGAGACAGGATTAATTAATGATCTCAAAGTAAAGGATCCCTTGGGAAGCAGTGATCATAACATGATAGAATTTCACATCCAGTTTGAGAGCGAGGATCTTGGGTCTGAAACTACTGTATTAAACTTAAATAAGGGCAATTATAAAGGAATGAGGGTGGAATTGGCTAAAGTGGACTGGGTAAACAGATTAGATGGTACGATGGTGGATAAACAGTGGCAAACATTTAAAAAGATATTTTATGACTCGCAACAAAAATAGATCCCTGTGAGGAGGAAAGACTCCACAAAAAGGGTGAACCAACTAAGGAAGTCAAGGATGGTATCCGGTTAAAAGAAAAAGCATACAACATGGCAAAGATTACTGGTAAGCCCGAAGATCGGGAAAACTTTAAAAACCAGCAAAGGATGACTAAAAGAATAATAAAGAGGGAGAAAATAAATTATGAGAGTAAACTAGCAAGAAATATAAAAACTGACAGTAAAAGCTTCTACAAGTATATAAAAAGGAAGAGGGTAGCTAAAGTAAACATTGGTCCCTTAGAGGATGAGACTGGGGAAATAATAATGGAAAACAAGGAAATGGCAGAGGAAGTGAACAGATATTTTGTATCTGTCTTCACAGTAGAAGACACTAATAATATACCAATAATAGTAGATAATCAAGGGACAAAAGGGGAGGGAGGAACTAAAAACTATCACTAGAGAAAAAGTACTGGGTAAACTAATGGGTCTAAAGGCTAACAATTCCCCTGGACCTGATGGCTTGCATCCGAGGGTCTAAAAGGAGGTGGCTACAGAGATAGTGGATGCATTGATTGTAATCTTCCAGAATTCACTAGATTCTGGAAAGTCCCAGCGGATTGGAAAACTGCAAACGTAACACCCCTATTCAAGAAGGGAGTGATGTGATAGAGTAGTGTTGGCAGTGCAGAAGGAGATGTGGGGTGGGGGCAGTGATGTGGCAGACGGAGTGTCGGGGAATGAGTAAGTGTACTCACTTCGGCTGACCTACTTAGGTCATTGCAGCGCCTCCTACACTGTATGCAGGTGGGCGATATGTTGGTGGTGCTGGTGACCTCCTCTGCCACTTCGAGCCAGGCCTCCCTGGCGGCAGAGGCAGGCCACTTCCTCCCGTCTGCCAGGGAGAAGATCTCTGACCTCCCCCTCCTCCTCACCCCATCTCGTGGGACCTGGAGTGAGGCATCATTAAACCTGGGAGCAGCCTTCCCCCTGGGCTGCTCCATGCTGTAATTGTGGCTCCTTTCTGCAGCATCAGTCAGTGGAGGACTGCCCCTTTAAATAGGGCTCCTCCAGCTGACAGCCCATGCTGTGGGTGTGCAGTCCGCCCGCTGCGCAGCTTTCCAGCACGAAGCCAAGGTAAGTGGCTTCAATTAGGCTGCGATCGCGTGCAGGGCTCCGCGAATTCACTGGGCGCGTTACCCACGTGCCCAGTCGACCCCCCGCTGCCAACCCGCCTCCGTCCTAAAATCGGGCCCAAAGTGTCTGCAAAGGGATATTGACAGGTTAAGCGAATGGGCAAAAATTTGGCCGATGGAATATAATGTGGGAAAATGTGAAGTCATCCACTTTGGGAGGAAAAATAAAAAAGCAAAATATTATTTGAATGGAGAAATACTACAAAATGCTGTGGTACAGAGGGATCTGGGTGTCCTCGTACATGAAACACAGAAAGTCAACATACAGGTGCAGCAGGTAATCTGGAAGGCAAACGGAATATTGGCCTTTATTTCTAGGGGGATGGAGTATAAAAGCAGGGAAGTCATGCTACAACTGTACAGGGTGCTGGTGAGACCACACCTGGAGTACTGCGTACAGTTCTGGTGCCCTTATTTATGGAAGGACATACTTGCATTGGAGGCAGTTCAGAGAAGGTTCACTAGGTTGATTCCGGGTATGGAAGGGTTGTCTTATGAGGAAAGATTGAACAGGTTGGGTCTATACTCATTGGAGTTTAGAAGAATGAGAGGAGATCTTATTGAAACATACAAGCATCCAGCAGAGGCGATAGCCGAGCCGAGCGGAGGGAGCGTCCGATAAAAGGCGGGATTTCAGAGCGCTGAGAGGAGCCGAGCGGAGGGAGCGTCCGATAAAAGGCGGGATTTCAGAGCGCTGAGAGGAGCCGAGCGGAGGGAGCGTCCGATAAAAGGCGGGATTTCAGAGCGCTGAGAACAGCTGAGCGGAGCGGAGGGAGCGTCCGATAAAAGGCAGGATTTCAGAGCGCTGAGTACAGCTGAGAGGAGCCGAGCGGAGGGAGCGTCCGATAAAAGGCGGGATTTCAGAGCGCTGAGAACAGCTGAGAGGAGCCGAGCGGAGCGGAGGGAGCGTCCGATAAAAGGCGGGATTTCAGAGCGCTGAGAGGAGCCGAGCGGAGGGAGCGTCCGATAAAAGGCGGGATTTCAGAGCGCTGAGAGGAGCCGAGCCGAGCGGAGGGAGCGTCCGATAAAAGGCGGGATTTCAGAGCGCTGAGAACAGCTGAGAGGAGCCGAGCCGAGCGGAGGGAGCGTCCGATAAAAGGCGGGATTTCAGAGCGCTGAGAACAGCTGAGAGGAGCCGAGCCGAGCCGAGCTGCGACCGAGTTCGAAGTGACGTCAGGAATCAGATCGGGACGCGACACAGGGGAGGCACCTGATTGGTGAGTAGGTTCAGGTGAGTATTTCTACTTATCGACAGTAACTGAAGTAAAAGGAAAGGGAAGGTCTGCAGGTCTTATAGGAAGTAGCGTTTATTTTTTAGTGAATCAAGGTCCCTAGTGTAGTTAACATTCTCTAAATTGAGAACAATTTAAAGGAGTAAACTCCTTAAAGGGAGTGGTAAGTAGTTTTTCTTTCCTTTTTTTTCTCTTGACATTGCAGTTGTTGTTAAGCTAACTTAAGGGTTAAGTCATGGCAGGAGATCCCAGAGCCGTGTCATGTTCCTCTTGTGAGATGTGGGAATTCAGGGCTCCTTCCTGTATCCCTGATTCCTTCACCTGCGGGAAGTGTGTCCAGCTGCAGCTATTGTTTGACCGCTTGACGGCTCTGGAGCTGCGGATGGACTCACTTTGGAGCATCCGCGATGCTGAGAAAGTCGTGGAATGCACGTTCAGTGAGTTGGTCACACCGCAGATAAAAATTACTGAGGGAGATAGTGAATGGGTGACCAACAGACAGAGGAAGAGTAGGAAGGCAGTGCAGGGGTCCCCTGCGGTCATCTCCCTCCAAAACAGGTATACCGTTTTGGATACTGTTGGGGGAGATGGCTCACCAGGGGAAGGTGGCAGTGGCCAGGTTCATGGCACCGTGGCTGGCTCTACTGCACAGGAGGGCAGGAAAAAGAGTGGCAGAGCTATAGTGATAGGGGACTCGATTGTAAGGGGAATAGACAGGCGTTTCTGCGGACGCAACCGAGACTCCAGGATGGTATGTTGCCTCCCTGGTGCAAGGGTCAAGGATGTCTCGGAGCGGCTGCAGGACATTCTGGAGGGGGAGGGTGAACAGCCAGTTGTCGTGGTGCATATAGGTACCAACGATATAGGTAAAAAACAGGATGAGGTCCTACAAGCTGAATTTAGGGAGTTAGGAGTTAAACTAAAGAGTAGGACCTCAAAGGTAGTAATCTCAGGATTGCTACCAGTGCCACGGGCAAGTCAGAGTAGGAATGACAGGATAGCTAAGATGAATACGTGGCTTGAGAGATGGTGCAAGAGGGAGGGATTCAAATTCCTGGGACATTGGAACCGGTTCTGGGGGAGGTGGGACCAGTACAAATTGGACGGTCTGCATCTGGGCAGGACTGGAACCAATGTCCTAGGGGGAGTGTTTGCTAGTGCTGTTGGGGAGGGTTTAAACTAATGTGGCAAGGGGATGGGAACCGATGCAGGAAGTCAGTGGGAAATAAAATGGTGACAGAAACAAAAGGCAGTAAGGGAGAGTGTACAGAACATGACCGGACAGATGGTCTGAGAAAGCAGGGCAAAGACCAAGGGAAGTCTAGATTAAACTGCATTTATTTCAATCCAAGAAGTCTGATGGGCAAGGCAGATGAACTCAGGGCATGGATGGGTACATGGGACTGGGATGTTATAGCTATTACTGAAACATGGATAAGGGAGGGGCAGGACTGGCAGCTCAATGTTCCAGGGTACAGATGCTATAGGAAAGATAGAGCAGGAGGTAAGAGAGGAGGGGGAGTTGCGTTCTTGATTAGGGAGAACATCACGGCAGTAGTGAGAGGGGATATATCCGAGGGTTCGCCCACTAAGTCTATATGGGTAGAACTGAAAAATAAGAAGGGAGAGATCACTTTGATAGGATTGTACTACAGACCCCCAAATAGTCAACGGGAAATTGAGGAGCAAATATGTAAGGAGATTACAGACAGCTGCAAGAAAAATAGGGTGGTAATAGTAGGGGACTTTAACTTTCCCAACATTGACTGGGACAGCCATAGCATTAGGGGCTTGGATGGAGAGAAATTTGTTGAGTGTATTCAGGAGGAATTTCTCATTCAGTATGTGGATGGCCCGACTAGAGAGGGGGCAAAACTTGACCTCCTCTTGGGAAATAAGGAAGGGCAGGTGACAGAAGTGTTGGTGAGGGATCACTTTGGGACCAGTGATCATAATTCCATTAGTTTTAAGATAGCTATGGAGAAGGATAGGTCTGGCCCAAAAGTTAAAATTCTAAATTGGGGAAAGGCCAATTTTGATGGTATTAGACAGGAACTTTCAGAAGTTGATTGGGAGAGTCTGTTGGCAGGCAACGGGACGTCTGGTAAGTGGGAGGCTTTCAAAAGTGTGTTAACCAGGGTTCAGGGTAAGCACATTCCTTATAAAGTGAAGGGCAAGGCTGGTAGAAGTAGGGAACCTTGGATGACTCGGGAGATTGAGGCACTAGTCAAAAAGAAGAAGGAGGCATATGACATGCATAGGCAGCTGGGATCAAGTGGATCCCTTGAAGAGTATAGAGATTGCCGGAGTAGAGTTAAGAGAGAAATCAGGAGGGCAAAAAGGGGATATGAGATTGCTTTGGCAGATCAGGCAAAGGTGAATCCAAAGAGCTTCTACAAATACATAAAGGGCAAAAGGGTAACCAGGGAGAGAGTAGGGCCTCTTAAGGATCAACAAGGTCATCTATGTGCGGAACCACAAGAAATGGGTGAGATCCTGAATGAATATTTCACATCGGTATTTACGGTTGAGAAAAGCATGGATGTTAGGGAACTTGGGGAAATAAATAGTGATGTCTTGAGGAGTGTACATATTACAGAGAGGGAGGTGCTGGAAGTCTTAACGCGCATCAAGGTAGATAAATCTCCGGGACCTGATGAAATGTATCCCAGGACGTTATGGGAGGTTAGGGAGGAAATTGCGGGTCCCCTAGCAGAGATATTTGAATCATCCACCGCTACAGGTGAGGTGCCTGAAGACTGGAGGGTAGCAAATGTTGTGCCTTTGTTTAAGAAGGGCGGCAGGGAAAAGCCTGGGAACTACAGACCAGTGAGCCTGACATCTGTAGTGGGTAAGTTGTTAGAGGGTATTCTGAGGGACAGGATCTACAGGCATTTGGAGAGGCAGGGACTGATTAGGAACAGTCAGCATGGTTTTGTGAGAGGAAAATCATGTCTCACGAATTTGATTGAGTTTTTTGAAGGGGTAACCAAGAAGATAGATGAGGGCTGTGCAGTAGACGTGGTCTACATGGACTTCAGCAAAGCATTTGACAAGGTACCGCATGGTAGGTTGTTACATAAGGTTAAATCTCATGGGATCCAAGGTGAGGTAGCCAATTGGATACAAAATTGGCTTGATGACAGAAGACAGAGGGTGGTTGTAGAGGGTTGTTTTTCAAACTGGATGCCTGTGTCCAGCGGTGTGCCTCAGGGATCGGTGCTGGGTCTGCTGTTATTTGTTATTTATATTAATGATTTGGATGAGAATTTAGGAGGCATGGTTAGTAAGTTTGCAGATGACACCAAGATTGGTGGCATTGTGGACAGTGAAGAAGGTTATCTAGGATTGCAACGGGATCTTGATCAATTGGGCCAGTGGGCCGATGAATGGCAGATGGAGTTTAATTTAGATAAATGTGAGGTGATGCATTTTGGAAGATCGAATCGGGCCAGGACCTACTCCGTTAATGGTAGGGCGTTGGGGAGAGTTATAGAACAAAGAGATCTAGGAGTACAGGTTCATAGCTCCTTGAAAGTGGAGTCACAGGTGGATGGGGTGGTGAAGAAGGCATTCGGCATGCTTGGTTTCATTGGTCAGAACATTGAATGCAGGAGTTGGGATGTCTTGTTGAAGTTGTACAGGGCATTGGTGAGGCCACACTTGGAGTACTGTGTACAGTTCTGGTCACCCTATTATAGAAAGGATATTATTAAACTAGAAAGAGTGCAGAAAAGATTTACTAGGATGCTACCGGGACTTGATGGTTTGACTTATAGAGAGAGGTTAGACAGACTGGGACTTTTTTCCCTGGAGAGTAGGAGGTTAAGGGGTGATCTTATAGAAGTCTATAAAATAATGAGGGGCATAGATAAGGTCGATAGTCAAAATCTTTTCCCAAAGGTAGGGGAGTCTATAACGAGGGGGCATAGATTTAAGGTGAGAGGGGAGAGATACAAAAGGGTCCAGAGGGGCAATTTTTTCACTCAAAGGGTGGTGAGTGTCTGGAACGAGCTGCCAGAGGCAGTAGTAGAGGCGGGTACAATTTTGTCTTTTAAAAAGCATTTGGACAGTTACATGGGTAAGATGGGTATAGAGGGATATGGGCCAAGTGCAGGCAATTGGGACTAGCTTAGTGGTATAAACTGGGCGACATGGACATGTTGGGCCGAAGGGCCTGTTTCCATGTTGTAACTTCTATGATTCTATTCTATGATTCTGAGGGGACTCGATAGGGTAGATGCTGAGAGGATGTTACCCCTCATGGGGGAATCTAAAACTAGGGGGGCATAGTCTCAGAATAAGGGGTCGCCCGTTTAAGACGGAAATGAGGAGGAATTTCTTCTCCCAGAGGGTCGTGAATCTTTGGAATTCTTTACCCCAAAAAGCTGTGGAGGCTGAGTCATTGAATACATTCAAGGCTGAGTTAGACAAATTTTTGATCAGCGAGGAGGTCGAAGGATATGAGGAAAAGGTGGGAAAGTGGAGTTGAGGTCAAAATCAGATCAGCCATGATCTCATTGAATGGCAGAGCAGGCTCGAGGGGCCGAATGGCCTACTCCTGCTCCTATCTCTTGTGGCTCTTATGGTCTTTTCTATTTGCACATATGCTATTTAGAAGAGCAGGTGAATTCTCCCCGGTGTTCTGGTCAATATTTATTGGTCAACCAACAGCTAAAAACAGATTATCTTGTCTCTAATCTCAATTGCTCTGGGAGCATGCTGTGCGCAAATCTATCTATCTCTTTCTTTCTCTCTCTCTTTCTCTTTCTCTATCTTTTTAACTCCTTCTCTCTTTCTCTCTCTCGCTCTTTCGCTCTTTCTCTCACTTTCTTTTTCTTTCTCTCTCTTTCTCTTTCTCTCCTTTCTCCTTTCTCTCTTTCTCTTTCTGTTTCTGTCAATCTTTCTTTCTTTCTTACTTTCTCTCTCTCTTTCTCTGTTTCTCTCTCTCTTTCTCTGCTGGGAACAGGCTGCGCCCTGTCTCAGTGTAAATGGGGAAGGTGGGTTGGGGGGGGGGTGGGGGCTGACGTCTCAGGCTGTTGTCCCTCTCTCCTCTGTCCTGCTGCTGGCTCTTCTGCAGCCCACCTGCCTGGCGCCCTCTCGTGACCTTTCTCGTGTGTGTGCCGTTCACTCTGGCAGGACCCGCGATTCGGGTACACGGACGTCGGAGGCGCCTACGTGGGGCCCACGCAAAACCGCATCCTGCGAATGGCCAAGGACTTGGGGGTGGACACGTACCTGGTCGATGATTCGCAATACTGCCTGACTGAGATCCAGGTAAATGGGGCGGGGTGGTTGGTAGAGACTGAATGGCGGGGCCAGTGACAGGACCTCAATACCAACAGTAACCCACCTCACTCACAGGAGTGTTCAGCAAGACCCTGGGTGCCCAGACAGTGACTCTGAGATGCACTTGGTAGCCCCAATGGTTAAAATCCACTTACTAACACAAGGTCCCTGGCACAGACCCAGTGATAAATGGAAGTGGTCCTAAATCCAGTCTGAAGATTCCCTCGTTCCCCGTTTGTTCCAAATGAACTCCACGTATCCCTCGTGACATTAACAGCTGTACAGGAAATGCCTCATTGCTTCAATGGGAATTGTTTTCTTGTTGTGTTATTTTAAAAACAATCTTTAACTTCTAATCGTTTAAAGAGACACTCTTTTCCCCTCCGACCGCGCACACAACTGGAAGGTACCATTGCTTGCCCATGACGATTTCTGGCCCTGACCCCAGTGTATGTGCCTGGAAGGTGGGGGTAAATAGTGACCCAGGGTTCCCGCTCCTGGTCGTACCCGTTGCCGTTTGCTGGAAAGTGTATCCGGTTTGGCTGCGGCCAGGATCGGGCCGGGCTGTGATGGCTCCCACAGGCGAATAGCCTGTCCCCGCGCTCACCGTCTAGGCTCGCGGCCGGTTGGAGGGGAGGCGCGGCTGGCGCCCTGTGGAGTTATTGGGCCTGCAAAAGTTACTGAGCCTACGTTGCCCCGCGGTGGCTTCCCTCTCGTAGAATCGTGGAACGGTTACAGCACGGAAGGAGGCCGTTCGGCCCATCGGGTCCGCGCCGGCTCGATGCAAGAGCAATCCGGCTAGTCCCACGCCTCCCGCCCTTTTCCCCGTAGCCCTGCAAACTTTTTCCTTTCAAGCACTAATCCAGTTCCCCCTTTCGAAGGCCATGATTGAACCTGCCTCCACCACTCCCCTCGGGCAGTGAATTCCAGATCCCAACCTGAAGGCCGCGCAGAAACGACGCGCCCAAAGAGAGCGGCTTTGTTCTAACCTGACCCTTGACCTTTCAGGGGTCGGTGCGGAGGTTCGTTGGCGTGATTCCGCCCATTTACAATCCGATCGGCCTCTTGGACCTCAACAACGCCATCCGTACCGTCGACAAGATGGCAGCTGAGGTGCGTATCAGCCCGCGGAGCATTTAGTCGCCCTTCTAACGGAGGCTCGTGGGGAAGATCTGAGTCTAAAATGGACGTGTTGCGTTTCGATTTGGGGGCGAGCAGCGTGTCCTGGACTAGGAGCCGCAGTCCCTGCAGAAAACATTTACATAAGAACAGTCCGGAACTGACCACTGACTCGGACCCCCTCCCCCACATGAGCATGTCAAACCCAGGAGTTAAGGATTCAGTCCTCTCCAGTTGGCCGTTAGTTCAGGCGTCATCTTCGCTTGAACTGTCGCCCTCCCTACTACAGGGTCCGGAGTTCATGCTTTTACGGTACTCGCATAAGAGAAACATCTCCAGACTCCGCCCTTGTCCCGGGCTATACTGGTCTGGCTCGGTTCAGCGGACATCGGCTCTGAGCCGCTCTCTTCCATCCGCTGTTTGGCCCCTAAACTCGCCCGTCGACAAATTTATTAAACTGAGTCCGTTGGGTGCAGAATAGCACGGAGATGTAGGTGTGTAGTAGGTTAATTACTGCAGTAATCCCGTACAGGATAGCGCATTGATATGGTAAACAGTAACTACACCCCACACGCCCGCCACAAGCGCGCACACATACACACGTACATACATGCCACACACACACACCACACGTGCACACACAAACCACAGCACACACAAACCACAACACACGCACACACACAAACCCCGCGCGCGCATGCACAAACCACACACACACCGCGCGCGCGCACCACACACACACCACACGTACATACGTGCCGCAAACACACAAACCATACGCGCACACGTACATACGTGCCACAAACACACACCACACGTACACACGCGCGCACGCACATGCGTGCCACAAACACACGTGCATGCGCGCGCACGTACATACGTGCCACAAACACGTGCGCGCACGTACATACGTGCCACAAACACACGTGCATGCGCGCGCACATACATACGTGCCACAAACACGCGCGCTCACGTACATACGTGCCACAAACACGCGCGCGCACGTACATACGTGCCACAAACACGCGCGCGCACGTACATACGTGCCACAAACACGCGCGCTCACGTACATACGTGCCACAAACACGCGCGCGCACGTACATACGTGCCACAAACACGCGCGCGCACGTACATACGTGCCACAAACACGCGCGCGCACGTACATACGTGCCACAAACACGCGCGCACACACAATAATAGCACACACAATGTTAGAAGGGAAAAAGAGAAAATAGCAGTCTGTGATCGTGAATGTCTCTCAGAAATTAATATTTAATAAGGGGGTGATTCAAATATATTGAAACGGTTGCTGAACGGCGAACGGTGGTGGACTTGGGGGGTTTGCGGAAGGTGAAACCCACCCCCCGCCCCCCCCAACCCGAACAACTGCTCAAACTGCACGGAATAATCCAGAGAACGTGAGTTCAAATCCCACCCTGGGCGGTTTGAGAATTTGAATTCAGTTTAAAAAAAAATATCTGGAAATGAAAATCTGGTCTCAGTAAAAGTGACGGTGAAGCTGTCGGATTGTCGTTAAAAACCCAACTGGTTCGCTGATGCCCCTTTAGGGAAGGAAACCTGCCGTCCTTACCCGGTCTGGGCCTGTATGTGACTCCAGTCCCTGCCCAATGCGATTGACTCTTTAACTGCCCTCTGAAGTTAGGTTGCATGAACTTTTAATCTCTTTTTAAATTAATTTAAATGTTTGTACCGAAACCGTTACCAGCAGATCATGAAGAAGGCAGCTCACCACCACCATCTTCTCGGGGCAACTAGGGATGGGCGTTAAATGTCGGCCTTGCCGGTGATGTCCTGGGAAGGAATTAAAAAGATCAGGGAACCTTTACACTGCTGGACGGGAGTGGAATCAGCCAGAGGTCCCTCCGCTGGTTGCTGAGAAGGAAATGTGTCTTCTTGTGTTGCAGGTCCCTCGAGCAGCTCCCTGGAAACACCCCAGTGCCAAACAGTTGGACTCCATGACTGCCAAGGAATTCATTGAGCGGATGGTGTGGGCTGAGTACGGGATATTTGCTGCTCAATTACTCTCTCTGGGATTGACAGCCCAGAGTCCAAACGGGAAAATCCAAATGAAAATCCCACCGGAAAATTCTTATCAACGGGGTCTCTGATTCTGTCTCCTCTCGTTCCATGGTCTGTCTCTCCGTTATCCGGTTCTGTGGGGGTCGGTCCGTCTGTCTGTCCGTCTATCGATCTGTCTAACCCTGTCTCCCTGTTTTCCTGCTTCATTAGGGTATCTCTCTCTCTCTTACCCTGTTCTACGCTCTCTCCTGCTCTCTCGCGCTGTCGCATGCTCTCCCGTGCTCTCCCGCTCTTTCGACTACCCTATTCTATGGGGTCTCTCGCTCGCGCTCCCTCTCCCTCCCTCCCTCCCTCCCTCCCTCGCGCGCTCCCTCTCCCTCCCTCCCTCGCGTGCTCCCGCTCCCTCCCTCCCTCGCGCGCTCCCGCTCCCTCCCTCCCTCGCGCGCTCCCGCTCCCTCCCTCCCTCGCGCGCTCCCTCTCCCTCCCTCCCTCGCGCGCTCCCGCTCCCTCCCGCCCTCGCGCGCTCCCTCTCCCTCCCTCCCTCGCGCGCTCCCTCTCCCTCCCTCCCTGGCGCGCTCCCTCTCCCTCCCTCCCTGGCGCGCTCCCTCTCCCTCCCTCCCTCGCGCGCTCCCTCTCCCTCCCTCCCTCGCGCGCTCCCTCTCCCTCCCTCCCTGGCGCGCTCCCTCTCCCTCCCGCCCTCGCGCGCTCCCTCTCCCTCCCTCCCTGGCGCGCTCCCTCTCCCTCCCGCCCTCGCGCGCTCCCTCTCCCTCCCTCCCTGGCGCGCTCCCTCTCCCTCCCTCCCTGGCGCGCTCCCTCTCCCTCCCTCCCTCGCGCGCTCCCTCTCCCTCCCTCCCTGGCGCGCTCCCTCTCCCTCCCTCCCTGGCGCGCTCCCTCTCCCTCCCGCCCTGGCGCGCTCCCGCTCCCTCCCTCCCTGGCGCGCTCCCTCTCCCTCCCTCCCTGGCGCGCTCCCTCTCCCTCCCTCCCTGGCGCGCTCCCTCTCCCTCCCTCCCTGGCGCGCTCCCTCTCCCTCCCTCCCTGGCGCGCTCCCTCTCCCTCCCTCCCTGGCGCGCTCCCTCTCCCTCCCGCCCTGGCGCGCTCCCTCTCCCTCCCTCCCTGGCGCGCTCCCTCTCCCTCCCGCCCTGGCGCGCTCCCTCTCCCTCCCTCCCTCGCGCGCTCCCGCTCCCTCCCTCCCTGGCGCGCTCCCGCTCCCTCCCTCCCTGGCGCGCTCCCTCTCCCTCCCTCCCTGGCGCGCTCCCTCTCCCTCCCTCCCTGGCGCCCTCCCTCTCCCTCCCTCCCTCGCTCCCTCCCTCTCCCTCCCTCCCTGGCGCGCTCCCTCTCCCTCCCTCCCTGGCGCGCTCCCTCTCCCTCCCTCCCTGGCGCGCACCCTCTCCCTCCCTCCCTCGCGCGCTCCCTCTCCCTCCCTCCCTGGCGCGCTCCCTCTCCCTCCCTCCCTGGCGCGCTCCCTCTCGCTCCCTCCCTCGCGCGCTCCCTCTCCCTCCCTCCCTGGCGCGCTCCCTCTCCCTCCCTCCCTGGCGCGCTCCCTCTCCCTCCCTCCCTGGCGCGCTCCCTCTCCCTCCCGCCCTTTTGACTACCCTACTCGTTGGGGTCTCTCTGTTTCTCTCTCTCTCCCTCTCCCTCTTTCCCTCTCTCTCTATTACCCTGATCTTGGGAGGTCCGACTCTCTCTGTTACCGTGTTTTTGTGCAGGGTTGGCCTCCCCGTGGCGGAGTGAAGCCTTTTCACCAGGCTGAGCTGGTCGGTGGGGCGGACTATTATGGTATGTTAACCGTGATGTCAGCCGGTAGCTCGGCTGAGCACTACGACTCTCTCCGGCGGTTTGCTCTGCCGAGTCCTCGCTGCTAAATTCAGCTGCTCTGTCTCCCTGGCAGGTCCACAAAGATCCTGTTGGACATCTTCATCAAGACCGTGTTCTGCGTGGAAACGCACGAGATCTCGACGCTCTGCGTGCTGTGGGGAATACGGTGCGGGCAAGGCATTGAACGGATGAGCAATATATCTGGTGGGGCCCAGGTGAGGCAGTTAGTTCGAGGTTTGAAGGAAAGCCCCTCCTTGTTTCGTTCAGTAGCTGGCACTAGGGGTCACCAATCATCCAGGATTGCCCTGGAGTCTCCGAGATTTGAGGATTGATTTCCAGGACACTGCTTTGAACATTTCCATTAATTATTGGAGATTGGGGTGGGGGGAAAAGGTCAAGAGTCGGGTGACAAAGAATCAGGGAACGATACAGCACAGAATGAGGCCATTCGGCCCATCGTGCCTGTGCTGGCTCTTTGAAAGAGCTTATCCAATTAGTCCCACTCCCCCTGCTCTTTCCCCACAGCCCTGCAAATGTTTCCCCTTCAAGTATTTATCCAATTCCCTTTTGAAAGTTATTATTGAATCTGCTTCCACCGCCCTTTCAGGCAGTGAATTCAAAATCGTAACAACTCGCTGCGTTTATATAAAAATTTCTCCTCATCTCCCCCTCTGGTTCTTTTGCCAATTTAAAAGTTGATTGTTACATGACTCACTGTCAGCCGTGGCCCAGTGGGCAGCTCTCTCGCCTCTGAGTCAGAAGGTCGAGGGTTCAAACCCCACTCCAGAGACTTGAGCACATAATCCAGGCCGGCACTCCCCAGTGCCAGTACCGAGGGAGTGCAGCACTGTCGGAGGCCCCGTCTTTCGGATGAGACGTTAAACCGAGGCCCCGCCTGCCCCCCTCAGGTGGATGTAAAAGGTCCCACGGCCACTATCCAAAGAAGAGCAGGGGGGGAGTTCTCCCCGGGTGTCCTGGTCAATATTTACCCCTCAACCAACATCGCTAAAAATAGATTATCTGATGGCTTTCTCTCCGAGCCGCCATGATCTCATTGAATAATGGAGTAGGCTTGAGGGGCTGAATGGCCTGCCCCTTGTCCCGGTGACTCGTTGACCGTGACCGCGTCCGTTCCTTCTGCCTTGCAGGAGCGTAAGTTTGTCGGGGGAGCGCAGACGATCAGCGAGAGGCTGGCCGAGCGGATCGGGAGGGAGAGGGTCCGCTTGAGTTCGCCGGTGGTCAGAGTGGAGCAGGCGGGCGACGGCGTGACCGTCACCAGCGAAAGGGGCGAGACGTCTGTGGTGAGGAGCGCCCGGCTCCGGTGGAAGGCAGCGGAATCGTCTTGAGCGTGTTCCGGTGGGGAGAGGCCGGGTCTGAGTTTATGTACTGGGGAGGGGCGAGGGGCGAGGGGAGTGACCAGGTGTACTGGAGTCCAGGAACGCCGAGTGGCCTATCTCGGCAGTGCTGCCGCGGGGAGGAGACGGGCACGGACCAGAGTGGGGGATCGGATCTGGTGGGGCCTCCTCCTGGTCGAGGCCTGGGCGTAGGGCACACACCTGGCCTCTCTAACACGCAGCAATCCAGGGGCAAGGGGCTAGGTAATAATCTACTGGGGGGAAAAGAAAGGAACTGTACACCAGGTAGAGGTAGATGCGAAGATTAGGAATCACTTCAACATCCATTAGTTCTCCTTGAGTCTTTTGATTATTCAATATTTTTAATGTTTCATTATTAATGATCTCACGTTCAGTTTGATCAAGGTGCTGATCCCGACAGTGTGAGGGAGAGGGATTAACATCAGTAGAGGTGCAGTCAGTAACACAGGGCGCTGGGGGAGAGGGGTTACTGAGAGACAGTGTGAGGGAGAGGGATTAACATCAGTCGAGATACAGTCAGTAACACAGGGCGCTGGGGGGAGAGGGGTTACTGAGAGACAGTGTGAGGGAGAGGGATTAACATCAGTAGAGATACAGTCAGTAACACAGGGCGCTGGGGGAGAGGGGTTACTGAGTGACAGTGTGAGGGAGAGGGATTAACATCAGTAGAGATACAGTCAGTAACACAGGGCGCTGGGGGGAGAGGGGTTACTGAGAGACAGTGTGAGGGAGAGGGATTAACATCAGTAGAGATACAGTCAGTAACACAGGGCGCTGGGGGAGAGGGGTTACTGAGTGACAGTGTGAGGGAGAGGGATTAACATCAGTCGAGATACAGTCAGTAACACAGGGCACTGGGGGAGAGGGGTTACTGAGAGACAGTGTGAGGGAGAGGGATTAACATCAGTAGAGATACAGTCAGTAACACAGGGCGCTGGGGGAGAGGGGTTACTGAGTGACAGTGTGAGGGAGAGGGATTAACATCAGTAGAGATACAGTCAGTAACACAGGGCGCTGGGGGAGAGGGGTTACTGAGAGACAGTGTGAGGGAGAGGGATTAACATCAGTAGAGATACAGTCAGTAACACAGGGCGCTGGGGGAGAGGGATTAACATCAGTAGAGATACAGTCAGTAACACAGGGCGCTGGGGGAGAGGGGTTACTGAGAGACAGTGTGAGGGAGAGGGATTAACATCAGTAGAGATACAGTCAGTAACACAGGGCACTGGGGGAGAGGGGTTACTGAGAGACAGTGTGAGGGAGAGGGATTAACATCGGTAGAGATACAGTCAGTAACACAGGGCGCTGGGGGAGAGGGGTTACTGAGAGACAGTGTGAGGGAGAGGGATTAACATCAGTCGAGATACAGTCAGTAACACAGGGCACTGGGGGAGAGGGGTTACTGAGAGACAGTGTGAGGGAGAGGGATTAACATCAGTCGAGATACAGTCAGTAACACAGGGCGCTGGGGGAGAGGGGTTACTGAGTGACAGTGCTGGGTCAGCCTGACCTTACGTTCACCACCCCCCTCCCCGTGGTTTGTCTCCCTAGGGTCGGTTTGCCATCTCGGCAGTGCCACATGCCATCCTGCAGATGATCCGTTTCCACCCTCCTCTGCCAGCCCGGAAGAGGCAGCTGATCCAACGCATGCCCATGGGGTCAGTCATCAAGACCGTTACCTTTTACGATAGAGCTTTCTGGAAAGAGAGAGGTAAGTCACCCGGGGCAACGGGGGGGGCGGCTGAGAAAAATAACCAAACAGCCCCAAAATCGAACTTTCAGCTCCAGCATAGAGCAAGAGAGAGGGCTTCCCTCCCCCTCCCCCCACTTTCATACAATCATAGAATGATACAGCACAGAAGGAGGCCGTTTGGCCCATCGAGCCTGTGCCGGCTCTTTGAAGAGCTATCCAATTAGTCCCACTCCCCCCTGCACTTTCCTCATAGCCCTGCAAATTTTTCCTTTTCAAGTATTTATCCAATTCCCTTTTGAAAGTTATTATTGAATCTGCTTCCACCGCCCTTTCAGGCAGCGCATTCCAGATCATAACAACTCGCTGCGTAAAAAAAAAAAAAGTCCTCATCTCCCCTCTGGTTCTTTTGCCAATCATCTTAAATCTGTGTCCTCCGGTTACCGGCCCTTCTGCCACTGGAAACAGTTTCTCCTTATTTACTCTATCAAAACCCTTCATGATTTTGAACACCTCTATTAAATCTCCCCTTAACCTTCTCTGCTCTAAGGAGAACAGCTTCTCCAGTCTCTCCACGTAACTGAAGTCCCTCATCCCTGGTACCATTCTGGTAAATCTCCTCCGCACCCTCTCCAAGGCCTTGACATCCTTCCTAAAGTGCGGTGCCCAGAATTGAACACAATACTCCAGCTGGGGCCTAAATTTCTCCCTTCCTCTCCTGAAGGTGCTGCCTCCTTGCTGGGGTTCCATGACTGCCAGCTGGACCTCCCAGTTCTCGTCCTGCGTGGCCGTCCCTTACATGAGTATTGTGTCCAATTCTGGGCACCGCACTTTAGGAAAGATGTCAAGGCCTTGGAGAGGGTGCAGAGGAGATTTACTAGAATGGCACCAGGGATGAGGGACTTCAGTTATGTGGAGAGACTGGAGAAGCTGGGGTTGTTCTCCTTAGAGCAGAGAAGGCTAAGGGGAGATTTAATCGGGGTGTTCAAAATCATGAAGGGGTTTTGATAGAGTAAATAAGAAGAAACTGCTTCCAGTGTCAGGTGTGCTGGTAACCAGAGCACACAGATAATTGGCAAAAGAGCCATAGGGTGGATGAGGATTTTTTTTTAACGCAGTGAGTTGTGATGATCTGGAACGCGCTGCCTGAAAGGGCGGTGGAAGCAGATTCAATAGTAACTTTCAAAAGGGAATTGGATAAATACTTGAAAAGGAAAAATTCGCTGAGCTATGAGGAAAGTGCAGGGGGAGTGGGACCAATTGGATAGCTCTTTCAAAGAGCCGGCACAGGCACGATGGGCCGAATGGCCTCCTCGTATGCTGTAAGATTCTGTATGAGGGTCGGGCCAGTGAGTAACGCCAGGCTGTAAGGGGATCACTGCCATCTCACCCATTGTCCACATTCTCGCTGCAGTTGGAAGGGAATAGAAGGTTGAATTATGGGGACTGGTTGCACAGACTTGGCTTGTATTCCCATGAGAACAGAAGATCGAGGGGTGACCTGATCGAGTGTTTAAAACCTTAAAAGGATTTGATAGTTTCTCCGTATCGACCCTATTTCCTCTGGTGGGAGAATCAAGAACAAGGGGGCATGACCTTAAAATTAGAGCCAGGCCGTTCAGGGGTGATGTCAGGAAGCACTTCTTCACACAAAGGGGAGTGGAAATCTGGAATTCCCTCCCTCCCCAAATGGCTGTGGATGCTGGGGGACAATTGGAGCTTTCAAGACTGAGGTGGATAGGTTTTGGTTGGGTGAGGGTATCGCGGGATAGGGAGCAAAGGCAGGTCAACGGAGTTGACGCGCATGATGTAATTGAATGGCAGAGCAGGCTCGAGGGGCTGAATGGCCTCCTCCTGTTACATAAGAACATAAGAAATAGGAGCAGGAGTAGGCCAATCGGCCCCTCGAGCCTGCTCCGCCATTCAACAAGATCATGGCTTATCTGATCCTATTGGTCCTTTCTTAGGGAGCTTCTGGTCTGCGTGGCTTAGCTGTTCACTGCTTCAACACGGTGTCAGCCGTGGCTCAGTGGGCCGCTCTCTCTCTTGCCTCTGAGTCAGAAGGTCGTGGGTTCGAGTCCCACTCCAGAGACTTCAGCATATAATCCAGGCCGACACTCCCAGTGCAGCGCTGAGAAAGTGCTGCACTGTCGGAGATGCTGTCTTTCGAATGAGACGTTAAACCCCGTCTGGCCTCTCGGGCGGGCGTATAAGACCCCACGGGCACGGAGAAGAGCAGGGAAGTTCTCCCCAGTGTCCTGGGGCCAATATTTATCCCTCAACCAACATCACTAAAAAAAACCAGATTATCTGGTCAAAATCACATTGCCGTTTGTGGGATCTTGCTGTGTATAAAATTGGCTGCTGCGTTTCCTACATTACAACAATGACTACAGCTAACGAAGCACTCTTGAAGTGTAATGTCCTGAGGCTGTGAAAGACGCTATATAAATGCAAGTCCTTTTTTCAGTGTGTTGAGCCTTTGAAGGAGCTGCTCTGCTCCTTTCATCGTTCGAGTCGGGTTAACCTCCTCTGTCCCTCCATCCCGCCCAGGGTTCAGTGGCTGTTCCATGTCGGACGTCGGGCCTGTCGATTTCAGTATCGATGACACAAAGCCCGATGGGAGTCACCCGGCCATAATGGGCTTCATCCAGGCAGGGACGGCGCGGAGACTGAGCCTGGGAACTCTGGAGCAAAGGTCAGATCGAATGAGAATCTGCAAATTTACTCAACGGGATGATTCGGGATGAGGGGGAAGTCACGAGTGGAAACCAACAAAGACGCCCGTTTACTGTGCGAGAATCAGAACGGTCTCTGGTGGTTTGAGAGAGTGTTGTGCTGTTGTGACTGTCCAATCCCTGGTGGAGAGGGGCTTTTGGGATGGTGTGACTTTCCAATCGGTGGTCATATGATGGGGTGCAGTTGATGTTTGGGACGTCCTGAGGATGTGACGCAGCAAAATATCCAGATTCTTTATCTCTATTGCACCTTATGGCGGTTGGTGGCAGAGTAGTTGGGAGTCAAATTGGAAGAAACTAGTTCTAAAATCACCACGTTCAAGAATACGGCCAAGGACGTACTGCATGAGACCACCAAAGTTGAAAAGAGTAGGCGGGCAGACCGGATTAGAGCAAGAAATGATTATTAAAGGGTGACAAATTTGGGGTTTAAAAGCCTCTAGATTGTTGGAGGAAGGGGAGAGCGAGGGAGGGGAGGAGTTCTTTTTTGACGTCCTGGAGACAGAATGGGTTACGGTTGGAGATGGCAGATAAATCTTGATGTTAACACGGGTGAGGATGCAGGGAGGAGGAAGAGATGTGGGGCGGGTGTGGAGGAGAAGAGAGCAAAGTTAAGAGGAGCGGTGACAAGAAAAGAGAGAGAGAGAGAGAGAGAGATTGGAGGTGAGATGGGATGTCGAACAGGTGACGAGCCCTCCAGGAATGTGAGGGAGCTCCGACAGCTTGTGCGAAAGTTTTAATGTCTGTTCTTGTCGTTTGGAGATATCCAGGCCTTTAATTTTCTTTCTTTATTACTAGGAAGGAATCTGTGTGCCAACATTATGCCAAAATCTTTAAGATGGAGGAGTTTTTGAATGTGAGTGGTGAACCCTGATAATCCTCCTCTCCAATTCGGGAGCAAGTGTTCAGAGCAAACATGCTCCCACAAAGAGAAAGGTTGGGACTGTCCCGGGAGCATAAGGCAAAAAAGGGAAGTTTATGTCTCACACCGAGAGCTCAATACTACAGAAAGCCCAGAGGAGTATAGAAAGTGCAGGGGTTAAATTAAGAAGGAAATTAGGAAAGCAAAGAGAGGGCGTGAAAAAATACTGGCAAGTAAAATTAAGGAAAGCCCAAAGATGTTTTATAAATAGATAAAGAGCAAGAGGATAACTAAGGAAAGAGTCGGGCCTGTTCGAGACCAAAATGTGTGGAGGCGGAAGATGTGGGTATGGTTCTTAATGAATACTTTGCGTCTGTCCTCACAAAAAAGAGGGATGGTGCAGAGATTGAGTATTTCAAACACTCCTCCTTAACTACAATCAAGTTAGGTCAGATACGACCTTCCCTTAACAAATCCAGGCTGACTGTCCTTGATTACTCCGTGCCTTTCTAAATGACGATTAAACATAGTGAGAGAGGAAGTATTAAGGGGTTTAGCATCTTTGAAAGTAGATAAATCGCCAGGCCCGGATGAAATGTATCCCAGGCTGTTAAAAGAAGCAAGGGAGGAAATAACAGAGGCCCTGACCATCATTTTCCAATCCTCCCTGGCTACAGGCGTGTGCTGGAAGATTGGAGGACTGCTGACGGTGTACCATTGTTTAAAAAGGGAGCGAGGGATAGACTGAGTAATTATAGGCCAATCAGCCTAACCTCCGTGGAGGGCAAATTATCACAATCAATTCTGAGGGACAGTATTAATCGTCATTTAGAAAGGCACGGATTAATCAAGGACAGTCAGCATGGATTTGTTATGGGGAGGTCGTGTCTGACTAACTTGATTGAATTTTTTGAGGAGGTAACAAGGAGGGTCGATGAGGGTAACGCGTTTGATGTAGTCTACATGGATTTCATCAAGGCTTTTGACAAGGTCGCACATGGCAGACTGGTCAAAAAAGTAAAAGCCCATGGGTTCCAAGGGAAAGTGGCAAATTGGATCTAAGATTGGCTCAGTGGCAGGAAGCAAAGGGTAATGGGTGTTTTTGTGACAGGAAGGCTGTTTCCAGTGGGGTTCCGCAGGGTTCAGTAATAGGTCCCTTGCTTTTTGAGACATATTAATGATTTAAACTTAAATGTAGGGGGCATGATTAAGAAGTTTGCAGATGATACAAAAATTGGCCGTGTGGTTGATAGTGAGGAGGAAAGCTGTAGACTGCAGGAAGATATCAATGGACTGGTCAGGTGGGCAGAAAAGTGGCAAATGGAATTCAATCCGGAGAAATGTGAGGTAATGCATTTGGGAGGGCAAACAAGGCAAGGGAGTACACAATAAATGGGAGGATACTGAGAGACGTAAAGGAAGTGAGGGACCTTGGAGTGCATGTCCACAGATCCCTGAAGGTAACAGGACAACAGATAAGATGGTTAAGAAGGCATACGGGATACTTTCCTTTATTAGCTGAGGCATAGAATATAAGAGCAGGGAGGTTATGCTAGAACTGTATAAAACACTAGTTAGGCGACAGCTTGAGTACTGCGTATAGTTCTGGTCACCACATGACAGGAAAGGTGTAATTGCTCTGGAGAGGGTACAGAGGAGTTTTACGAGGAGGTTGCCAGGACTGGAGAATTTTAGCCATGAGGAAAGATTGGATAGGCTGGGGTTGTTGTCTTTGGAACAGAGGAGGCTGAGGGGAGATGTAGGAGATGGGCGAGACATATTTGGGAAGTGAGTAGGTCAGGGATTAGAGACTGGTGAATGAGAGTGGGAGATGGTGGATGTGAGATCAGAGGCTAGTACAGAGATTCAGGAGCTGGTTAGTGTCGCTCCATTGGACACCTGTCACATGACATAGCCTCCTTTTAGAAGAGATTTTAAGATGTCTAATGGATGAGCCTTGTCCATCCAAACCTCGTCCTTTCTCTTTACACCTCTTCAGCCTAAAGACTACATTGAGAAGAACTGGATGGAGGAGACTTACTCTGGGGGATGTTATTCAAGCATTTTTGGACCCGGGGTCCTGACTGCCTTTGGAGAGTGAGTTCAGCCAACACAAGAATCTTTTCCTGCACTTCCAACTCTCTCATTCCAAGCAGACAGTTTTCTATTCTTCGAATCAGCTTTTGTGTTTTAACCACTTGTTGCTATAAAGGATAGAGAATTAAGCAAATGCTGAGCTAGCGCAGAGTGTGCACTCACTCCCCAGTGACCCAGTGTGTGGGATACACTCACTCCCCAGTGACCCAGTGTGTGGGAGACACTCACTCCCCGGTGACCCAGTGTGTGTGGGAGACACTCACTCCCCAGTGACCGAGTGTGTGGGAGACACTCACTCCCCGGTGACCCAGTGTGTGTGGGATACACTCACTCCCCAGTGACCGAGTGTGTGGGAGACACTCACTCCCCAGTGACCCAGTGTGTGTGGGAGACACTCACTCCCCAGTGACCGAGTGTGTGGGAGACACTCACTCCCCAGTGACCCAGTGTGTGTGGGAGACACTCACTCCCCAGTGACCCAGTGTGTGTGGGATACACTCACTCCCCAGTGACCCAGTGTGTGTGGGAGACACTCACTCCCCAGTGACCCAGTGTGTGGGATACACTCACTCCCCAGTGACCCAGTGTGTGGGATACACTCACTCCCCAGTGACCCAGTGTGTGGGATACACTCACTCCCCAGTGACCCAGTGTGTGGGATACACTCACTCCCCAGTGACCCAGTGTGTGGGATACACTCACTCCCCAGTGACCCAGTGTGTGGGATACACTCACTCCCCAGTGACCCAGTGTGTGGGAGACACTCACTCCCCAGTGACCCAGTGTGTGGGGGATACACTCACTCCCCAGTGACCCAGTGTGTGGGATACACTCACTCCCCAGTGACCCAGTGTGTGGGATACACTCACTCCCCAGTGACCCAGTGTGTGGGGGATACACTCACTCCCCAGTGACCCAGTGTGTGGGAGACACTCACTCCCCAGTGACCCAGTGTGTGGGAGACACTCACTCCCCAGTGACCCAGTGTGTGGGAGACACTCACTCCCCAGTGACCCAGTGTGTGGGAGACACTCACTCCCCAGTGACCCAGTGTGTGGGATACACTCACTCCCCAGTGACCCAGTGTGTGGGAGACACTCACTCCCCAGTGACTCAGTGTGTGGGATACACTCACTCCCCAGTGACCCAGTGTGTGGGATACACTCACTCCCCAGTGACCCAGTGTGTGGGATACACTCACTCCCCGGTGACCCAGTGTGTGTGGGATACACTCACTCCCCAGTGACCCAGTGTGTGGGATACACTCACTCCCCAGTGACCCAGTGTGTGGGATACACTCACTCCCCAGTGACCCAGTGTGTGGGATACACTCACTCCCCAGTGACCCAGTGTGTGGGATACACTCACTCCCCAGTGACCCAGTGTGTGGGATACACTCACTCCCCAGTGACCCAGTGTGTGGGATACACTCACTCCCCAGTGACCCAGTGTGTGGGAGACACTCACTCCCCAGTGACCCAGTGTGTGGGATACACTCACTCCCCAGTGACTCAGTGTGTGGGGGATACACTCACTCCCCAGTGACCCAGTGTGTGGGATACACTCACTCCCCAGTGACCCAGTGTGTGGGATACACTCACTCCCCAGTGACCCAGTGTGTGGGATACACTCACTCCCCAGTGACCCAGTGTGTGTGGGATACACTCACTCCCCAGTGACCCAGTGTGTGGGATACACTCACTCCCCAGTGACCCAGTGTGTGCGATACACTCACTCCCCAGTGACCCAGTGTGGGATACACTCACTCCCCAGTGACCCGGTGTGTGGGATACACTCACTCCCCAGTGACCCAGTGTGTGGGAGACACTCACTCCCCAGTGACCCAGTGTGTGGGAGACACTCACTCCCCAGTGACCCAGTGTGTGGGAGACACTCACTCCCCAGTGACCCAGTGTGTGGGAGACACTCACTCCCCAGTGACCCAGTGTGTGGGATACACTCACTCCCCAGTGACCCAGTGTGGGGGATACACTCACTCCCCAGTGACGCAGTGGGGGATACACTCACTCCCCAGTGACCCAGTGGGGGATACACTCACTCCCCAGTGACCCAGTGTGTGTGGGATACACTCACTTCCCGGTGACCCAGTGGGGGATACACTCACTCCCCAGTGACTCAGTGTGTGGGATACACTCACTCCCCAGTGACCCAGTGTGTGGGATACACTCACTCCCCAGTGACCCAGTGTGTGGGATACACTCACTCCCCAGTGACCCAGTGTGTGGGATACACTCACTCCCCAGTGACCCAGTGTGTGGGATACACTCACTCCCCAGTGACCCAGTGTGTGGGATACACTCTCTCCCCAGTGACCCAGTGTGTGGGATACACTCACTCCCCGGTGACCCAGTGGGGGATACACTCACTCCCCCGTGACCCAGTGGGGGAGACACGCACTCCCCGGTGACCCAGTGTGGGATACACTCACTCCCCAGTGACCCAGTGTGTGGGATACACTCACTCCCCAGTGACCCAGTGTGTGGGGGATACACTCACTCCCCAGTGACCCAGTGTGGGGGATACACTCACTCCCCGGTGACCCAGTGTGTGTGGGATACACTCACTCCCCAGTGACCCAGTGTGTGGGATACACTCACTCCCCAGTGACCCAGTGTGTGGGATACACTCACTCCCCGGTGACCCAGTGTGTGGGGGATACACTCACTCCCCGGTGACCCAGTGTGTGGGGGATACACTCACTCCCCGGTGACCCAGTGTGTGGGATACACTCACTCCCCAGTGACCCAGTGTGTGGGATGCACTCACTCCCCAGTGACCCAGTGTGTGGGGGATACACTCACTCCCCAGTGACCCAGTGTGTGGGATACACTCACTCCCCAGTGACCCAGTGTGTGTGGGATACACTCACTCCCCAGTGACCCAGTGTGTGGGATACACTCACTCCCCAGTGACCCAGTGTGTGGGATACACTCACTCCCCAGTGACCCAGTGTGTGGGATGCACTCACTCCCCAGTGACCCAGTGTGTGGGGGATACACTCACTCCCCAGTGACCCAGTGTATGTGGGATACACTCACTCCCCAGTGACCCAGTGTGTGTGGGATACACTCACTCCCCAGTGACCCAGTGTATGTGGGATACACTCACTCCCCAGTGACCCAGTGTGTGGGATACACTCACTCCCCAGTGACCGAGTGTGGGATACACTCACTCCCCAGTGACCCAGTGTGTGGGGGATACACTCACTCCCCAGTGACCCAGTGTGTGGGAGACACTCACTCCCCAGTGACCCAGTGTGGGATACACTCACTCCCCAGTGACCCAGTGTGTGGGATACACTCACTCCCCAGTGACCCAGTGTGGGGGATACACTCACTCCCCAGTGACCCAGTGTGGGGGATACACTCACTCCCCAGTGACCCAGTGTGTGGGATACACTCACTCCCCAGTGACCCAGTGTGTGGGATACACTCACTCCCCAGTGACCCAGTGTGTGGGATACACTCACTCCCCGGTGACCCAGTGTGTGGGATACACTCACTCCCCGGTGACCCAGTGTGTGGGATACACTCACTCCCCGGTGACCCAGTGTGTGTGGGATACACTCACTCCCCAGTGACCCAGTGTGTGGGATACACTCACTCCCCAGTGACCCAGTGTGTGGGATACACTCACTCCCCAGTGACCCAGTGTGGGGGATACACTCACTCCCCAGTGACCCAGTGTGTGTGGGATACACTCACTCCCCAGTGACCCAGTGTGTGGGATACACTCACTCCCCAGTGACCCAGTGTGTGGGATACACTCACTCCCCAGTGACCCAGTGTGGGGGATACACTCACTCCCCAGTGACCCAGTGTGTGGGATACACTCACTCCCCAGTGACCGAGTGTGTGTGGGAGACACTCACTCCCCAGTGACCCAGTGTGTGGGATACACTCACTCCCCAGTGACCCAGTGTGTGTGGGATACACTCACTCCCCAGTGACCCAGTGTGTGTGGGATACACTCACTCCCCAGTGACCCAGTGTGTGGGATACACTCACTCCCCAGTGACCCAGTGTGTGGGATACACTCACTCCCCAGTGACCCAGTGTGTGGGATACACTCACTCCCCAGTGACCCAGTGTGGGGGATACACTCACTCCCCAGTGACCCAGTGTGTGGGATACACTCACTCCCCAGTGACCGAGTGTGTGTGGGAGACACTCACTCCCCAGTGACCCAGTGTGTGGGATACACTCACTCCCCAGTGACCCAGTGTGTGTGGGATACACTCACTCCCCAGTGACCCAGTGTGTGTGGGATACACTCACTCCCCAGTGACCCAGTGTGTGGGATACACTCACTCCCCAGTGACCCAGTGTGTGGGATACACTCACTCCCCAGTGACCCAGTGTGTGGGATACACTCACTCCCCAGTGACCCAGTGTGGGGGATACACTCACTCCCCCGGTGACCCAGTGTGGGGGATACACTCACTCCCCAGTGACCCAGTGTGTGGGATACACTCACTCCCCAGTGACCCAGTGTGTGGGATACACTCACTCCCCAGTGACCCAGTGTGTGGGATACACTCACTCCCCAGTGACCCAGTGTGGGGGATACACTCACTCCCCGGTGACCCAGTGTGTGTGGGATACACTCACTCCCCAGTGACCCAGTGTGTGTGGGATACACTCACTCCCCAGTGACCCAGTGTGTGGGATACACTCACTCCCCAGTGACCCAGTGTGGGGGATACACTCATTCCCCAGTGACCCAGTGTGTGGGATACACTCACTCCCCAGTGACCCAGTGTGTGTGGGATACACTCACTCCCCAGTGACCCAGTGTGTGTGGGATACACTCACTCCCCAGTGACCCAGTGTGTGGGATACACTCACTCCCCAGTGACCCAGTGTGGGGGATACACTCACTCCCCAGTGACCCAGTGTGTGGGATACACTCACTCCCCAGTGACCCAGTGTGTGGGATACACTCACTCCCCAGTGACCGAGTGTGTGTGGGAGACACTCACTCCCCAGTGACCCAGTGTGTGGGATACACTCACTCCCCAGTGACCCAGTGTGTGTGGGATACACTCACTCCCCAGTGACCCAGTGTGTGTGGGATACACTCACTCCCCAGTGACCCAGTGTGTGGGATACACTCACTCCCCAGTGACCCAGTGTGTGGGATACACTCACTCCCCGGGGACCCAGTGTGTGGGATACACTCACTCCCCAGTGACCCAGTGTGTGGGATACACTCACTCCCCAGTGACCCAGTGTGTGTGGGATACACTCACTCCCCAGTGACCCAGTGTGTGGGATACACTCACTCCCCAGTGACCCAGTGTGGGGGATACACTCACTCCCCAGTGACCCAGTGTGTGGGATACACTCACTCCCCAGTGACCCAGTGTGTGTGGGATACACTCACTCCCCAGTGACCCAGTGTGTGTGGGATACACTCACTCCCCAGTGACCCAGTGTGTGGGATACACTCACTCCCCAGTGACCCAGTGTGGGGGATACACTCACTCCCCAGTGACCCAGTGTGTGGGATACACTCACTCCCCAGTGACCCAGTGTGTGGGATACACTCACTCCCCAGTGACCCAGTGTGTGGGATACACTCACTCCCCAGTGACCGAGTGTGTGTGGGAGACACTCACTCCCCAGTGACCCAGTGTGTGGGATACACTCACTCCCCAGTGACCCAGTGTGTGTGGGATACACTCACTCCCCAGTGACCCAGTGTGTGTGGGATACACTCACTCCCCAGTGACCCAGTGTGTGGGATACACTCACTCCCCAGTGACCCAGTGTGTGGGATACACTCACTCCCCGGTGACCCAGTGTGTGGGATACACTCACTCCCCAGTGACCCAGTGTGTGGGATACACTCACTCCCCAGTGACCCAGTGTGTGGGATACACTCACTCCCCGGTGACCCAGTGTGTGGGATACACTCACTCCCCAGTGACCCAGTGTGTGGGATACACTCACTCCCCAGTGACCCAGTGTGTGTGGGATACACTCACTCCCCAGTGACCCAGTGTGTGTGGGATACACTCACTCCCCAGTGACCCAGTGTGTGGGATACACTCACTCCCCAGTGACCCAGTGTGTGTGGGATACACTCACTCCCCAGTGACCCAGTGTGTGGGATACACTCACTCCCCAGTGACCCAGTGTGTGGGATACACTCACTCCCCAGTGACCCAGTGTGTGGGATACACTCACTCCCCAGTGACCCAGTGTGTGTGGGATACACTCACTCCCCAGTGACCCAGTGTGTGTGGGATACACTCACTCCCCAGTGACCCAGTGTGTGGGATACACTCACTCCCCAGTGACCCAGTGTGTGTGGGATACACTCACTCCCCAGTGACCCAGTGTGTGGGATACACTCACTCCCCAGTGACCCAGTGTGTGTGGGATACACTCACTCCCCAGTGACCCAGTGTGTGGGATACACTCACTCCCCAGTGACCCAGTGTGTGGGATACACTCACTCCCCAGTGACCCAGTGTGTGGGATACACTCACTCCCCAGTGACCCAGTGTGTGTGGGATACACTCACTCCCCAGTGACCCAGTGTGTGTGGGATACACTCACTCCCCAGTGACCCAGTGTGTGGGAGACACTCACTCCCCAGTGACCCAGTGTGTGTGGGAGACACTCACTCCCCAGTGACCCAGTGTGTGGGAGACACTCACTCCCCAGTGACCCAGTGTGTGGGATACACTCACTCCCCAGTGACCCAGTGTGTGTGGGATACACTCACTCCCCAGTGACCCAGTGTGTGTGGGATACACTCACTCCCCAGTGACCCAGTGTGTGTGGGATACACTCACTCCCCAGTGACCCAGTGTGTGGGATACACTCACTCCCCAGTGACCCAGTGTGTGGGATACACTCACTCCCCAGTGACCCAGTGTGTGGGATACACTCACTCCCCAGTAACCCAGTGTGTGTGGGATACACTCACTCCCCAGTGACCCAGTGTGTGGGATACACTCACTCCCCAGTGACCCAGTGTGGGGGATACACTCACTCCCCAGTGACCCAGTGTGTGGGATACACTCACTCCCCAGTGACCCAGTGTGTGGGATACACTCACTCCCCAGTGACCGAGTGTGTGTGGGAGACACTCACTCCCCAGTGACCCAGTGTGTGGGATACACTCACTCCCCAGTGACCCAGTGTGTGTGGGATACACTCACTCCCCAGTGACCCAGTGTGTGTGGGATACACTCACTCCCCAGTGACCCAGTGTGTGGGATACACTCACTCCCCAGTGACCCAGTGTGTGGGATACACTCACTCCCCGGGGACCCAGTGTGTGGGATACACTCACTCCCCAGTGACCCAGTGTGTGGGATACACTCACTCCCCAGTGACCCAGTGTGTGTGGGATACACTCACTCCCCAGTGACCCAGTGTGTGGGATACACTCACTCCCCAGTGACCCAGTGTGGGGGATACACTCACTCCCCAGTGACCCAGTGTGTGGGATACACTCACTCCCCAGTGACCCAGTGTGTGTGGGATACACTCACTCCCCAGTGACCCAGTGTGTGTGGGATACACTCACTCCCCAGTGACCCAGTGTGTGGGATACACTCACTCCCCAGTGACCCAGTGTGGGGGATACACTCACTCCCCAGTGACCCAGTGTGTGGGATACACTCACTCCCCAGTGACCCAGTGTGTGGGATACACTCACTCCCCAGTGACCCAGTGTGTGGGATACACTCACTCCCCAGTGACCGAGTGTGTGTGGGAGACACTCACTCCCCAGTGACCCAGTGTGTGGGATACACTCACTCCCCAGTGACCCAGTGTGTGTGGGATACACTCACTCCCCAGTGACCCAGTGTGTGTGGGATACACTCACTCCCCAGTGACCCAGTGTGTGGGATACACTCACTCCCCAGTGACCCAGTGTGTGGGATACACTCACTCCCCGGGGACCCAGTGTGTGGGATACACTCACTCCCCAGTGACCCAGTGTGTGGGATACACTCACTCCCCAGTGACCCAGTGTGTGGGATACACTCACTCCCCGGTGACCCAGTGTGTGGGATACACTCACTCCCCAGTGACCCAGTGTGTGGGATACACTCACTCCCCAGTGACCCAGTGTGTGTGGGATACACTCACTCCCCAGTGACCCAGTGTGTGTGGGATACACTCACTCCCCAGTGACCCAGTGTGTGGGATACACTCACTCCCCAGTGACCCAGTGTGTGTGGGATACACTCACTCCCCAGTGACCCAGTGTGTGGGATACACTCACTCCCCAGTGACCCAGTGTGTGGGATACACTCACTCCCCAGTGACCCAGTGTGTGGGATACACTCACTCCCCAGTGACCCAGTGTGTGTGGGATACACTCACTCCCCAGTGACCCAGTGTGTGTGGGATACACTCACTCCCCAGTGACCCAGTGTGTGGGATACACTCACTCCCCAGTGACCCAGTGTGTGTGGGATACACTCACTCCCCAGTGACCCAGTGTGTGGGATACACTCACTCCCCAGTGACCCAGTGTGTGTGGGATACACTCACTCCCCAGTGACCCAGTGTGTGGGATACACTCACTCCCCAGTGACCCAGTGTGTGGGATACACTCACTCCCCAGTGACCCAGTGTGTGGGATACACTCACTCCCCAGTGACCCAGTGTGTGTGGGATACACTCACTCCCCAGTGACCCAGTGTGTGTGGGATACACTCACTCCCCAGTGACCCAGTGTGTGGGAGACACTCACTCCCCAGTGACCCAGTGTGTGTGGGAGACACTCACTCCCCAGTGACCCAGTGTGTGGGAGACACTCACTCCCCAGTGACCCAGTGTGTGGGATACACTCACTCCCCAGTGACCCAGTGTGTGTGGGATACACTCACTCCCCAGTGACCCAGTGTGTGTGGGATACACTCACTCCCCAGTGACCCAGTGTGTGTGGGATACACTCACTCCCCAGTGACCCAGTGTGTGGGATACACTCACTCCCCAGTGACCCAGTGTGTGGGATACACTCACTCCCCAGTGACCCAGTGTGTGGGATACACTCACTCCCCAGTAACCCAGTGTGTGTGGGATACACTCACTCCCCGGGGACCCAGTGTGTGGGAGACACTCACTCCCCAGTGACCCAGTGTGTGGGATACACTCACTCCCCGGTGACCCAGTGTGTGGGATACACTCACTCCCCAGTGACCCAGTGTGTGTGGGATACACTCACTCCCCAGTGACCCAGTGTGTGGGATACACTCACTCCCCAGTGACCCAGTGTGTGTGGGATACACTCACTCCCCAGTGACCCAGTGTGTGGGATACACTCACTCCCCAGTGACCCAGTGTGTGTGATACACTCACTCCCCAGTGACCCAGTGTGTGTGGGATACACTCACTCCCCAGTGACCCAGTGTGTGTGATACACTCACTCCCCAGTGACCGAGTGTGTGGGAGACACTCACTCCCCAGTGACCCAGTGTGTGGGATACACTCACTCCCCAGTGACCCAGTGTGGGATACACTCACTCCCAATGACCCAGTGTGTGGGATACACTCACTCCCCAGTGACCCAGTGTGTGTGGGATACACTCACTCCCCGGTGACCCAGTGTGTGGGATACACTCACTCCCCAGTGACCCAGTGTGTGTGGGATACACTCACTCCCCAGTGACCCAGTGTGTGTGGGATACACTCACTCCCCAGTGACCCAGTGTGTGGGATACACTCACTCCCCAGTGACCCAGTGTGTGGGATACACTCACTCCCCAGTGACCCAGTGTGTGGGATACACTCACTCCCCAGTGACCCAGTGTGTGGGATACACTCACTCCCCAGTGACCGAGTGTGTGGGATACACTCACTCCCCAGTGACCGAGTGTGTGGGATACACTCACTCCCCGGTGACCCAGTGTGTGGGATACACTCACTCCCCAGTGACCCAGTGTGTGGGATACACTCACTCCCCGGTGACCCAGTGTGTGGGATACACTCACTCCCCAGTGACCCAGTGTGTGGGATACACTCACTCCCCAGTGACCGAGTGTGTGGGATACACTCACTCCCCGGTGACCCAGTGTGTGGGATACACTCACTCCCCGGTGACCCAGTGTGTGGGATACACTCACTCCCCGGTGACCCAGTGTGTGGGATACACTCACTCCCCAGTGACCCAGTGTGTGGGGGATACACTCACTCCCCGGGGACCCAGTGTGTGGGGGATACACTCACTCCCCAGTGACCCAGTGTGTGGGATACACTCACTCCCCAGTGACCGAGTGTGTGGGATACACTCACTCCCCAGTGACCGAGTGTGTGGGAGACACTCACTCCCCAGTGACCCAGTGTGTGGGAGACACTCACTCCCCAGTGACCCAGTGTGTGGGAGACACTCACTCCCCAGTGACCCAGTGTGTGGGAGACACTCACTCCCCAGTGACCCAGTGTGTGGGAGACACTCACTCCCCAGTGACCCAGTGTGTGGGAGACACTCACTCCCCAGTGACCCAGTGTGTGGGAGACACTCACTCCCCAGTGACCCAGTGTGTGGGAGACACTCACTCCCCAGTGACCCAGTGTGTGGGAGACACTCACTCCCCAGTGACCCAGTGTGTGGGAGACACTCACTCCCCAGTGACCCAGTGTGTGGGAGACACTCACTCCCCAGTGACCCAGTGTGTGGGATACACTCACTCCCCAGTGACCCAGTGTGGGATACACTCACTCCCCAGTGACCCAGTGTGTGTGGGATACACTCACTCCCCGGTGACCCAGTGTGTGGGATACACTCACTCCCCAGTGACCCAGTGTGTGGGATACACTCACTCCCCAGTGACCCAGTGTGTGGGATACACTCACTCCCCAGTGACCCAGTGTGTGGGATACACTCACTCCCCAGTGACCCAGTGTGTGGGATACACTCACTCCCCGGTGACCCAGTGTGTGGGATACACTCACTCCCCGGTGACCCAGTGTGTGGGATACACTCACTCCCCAGTGACCCAGTGTGTGGGATACACTCACTCCCCAGTGACCCAGTGTGTGTGGGATACACTCACTCCCCGGGGACCCAGTGTGTGGGGGATACACTCACTCCCCAGTGACCCAGTGTGTGGGATACACTCACTCCCCAGTGACCCAGTGTGTGGGATACACTCACTCCCCAGTGACCGAGTGTGTGGGATACACTCACTCCCCAGTGACCGAGTGTGTGGGAGACACTCACTCCCCAGTGACCGAGTGTGTGGGAGACACTCACTCCCCAGTGACCGAGTGTGTGGGATACACTCACTCCCCAGTGACCGAGTGTGTGGGAGACACTCACTCCCCAGTGACCCAGTGTGTGGGAGACACTCACTCCCCAGTGACCCAGTGTGTGGGAGACACTCACTCCCCAGTGACCCAGTGTGTGGGAGACACTCACTCCCCAGTGACCCAGTGTGTGGGAGACACTCACTCCCCAGTGACCCAGTGTGTGGGAGACACTCACTCCCCAGTGACCCAGTGTGTGGGAGACACTCACTCCCCAGTGACCCAGTGTGTGGGAGACACTCACTCCCCAGTGACCCAGTGTGTGGGAGACACTCACTCCCCAGTGACCCAGTGTGTGGGAGACACTCACTCCCCAGTGACCCAGTGTGTGGGAGACACTCACTCCCCAGTGACCCAGTGTGTGGGAGACACTCACTCCCCAGTGACCCAGTGTGTGGGAGACACTCACTCCCCAGTGACCCAGTGTGTGGGAGACACTCACTCCCCAGTGACCCAGTGTGTGGGAGACACTCACTCCCCAGTGACCCAGTGTGTGGGAGACACTCACTCCCCAGTGACCCAGTGTGTGGGAGACACTCACTCCCCAGTGACCCAGTGTGGGATACACTCACTCCCCAGTGACCCAGTGTGTGTGGGATACACTCACTCCCCGGTGACCCAGTGTGTGGGATACACTCACTCCCCGGTGACCCAGTGTGTGGGATACACTCACTCCCCAGTGACCCAGTGTGTGGGATACACTCACTCCCCAGTGACCCAGTGTGTGGGATACACTCACTCCCCAGTGACCCAGTGTGTGGGATACACTCACTCCCCAGTGACCCAGTGTGTGGGATACACTCACTCCCCAGTGACCCAGTGTGTGGGATACACTCACTCCCCAGTGACCCAGTGTGTGTGATACACTCACTCCCCAGTGACCCAGTGTGTGGGATACACTCACTCCCCAGTGACCCAGTGTGTGGGATACACTCACTCCCCAGTGACCCAGTGTGTGGGATACACTCACTCCCCAGTGACCCAGTGTGTGGGATACACTCACTCCCCAGTGACCCAGTGTGTGGGAGACACTCACTCCCCAGTGACCCAGTGTGTGGGAGACACTCACTCCCCAGTGACCCAGTGTGTGGGAGACACTCACTCCCCAGTGACCCAGTGTGTGGGATACACTCACTCCCCGGTGACCCAGTGTGGGATACACTCACTCCCCGGGGACCCAGTGTGTGGGATACACTCACTCCCCAGTGACCCAGTGTGTGTGTGATACACTCACTCCCCAGTGACCCAGTGTGTGGGAGACACTCACTCCCCAGTGACCCAGTGTGTGGGATACACTCACTCCCCGGTGACCCAGTGTGGGATACACTCACTCCCCAGTGACCCAGTGTGTGGGATACATTCACTCCCCGGTGACCCAGTGTGGGATACACTCACTCCCCGGTGACCCAGTGTGTGGGAGACACTCACTCCCCAGTGACCCAGTGTGTGCGATACACTCACTCCCCAGTGACCCAGTGTGTGCGATACACTCACTCCCCAGTGACCCAGTGTGTGTGATACACTCACTCCCCAGTGACCCAGTGTGTGGGATACACTCACTCCCCAGTGACCCAGTGTGTGGGATACACTCACTCCCCGGGGACCCAGTGTGTGGGATACACTCACTCCCCAGTGACCCAGTGTGTGGGATACACTCACTCCCCAGTGACCCAGTGTGTGGGGGATACACTCACTCCCCAGTGACCCAGTGTGTGGGATACACTCACTCCCCAGTGACCCAGTGTGTGGGATACACTCACTCCCCAGTGACCCAGTGTGTGGGATACACTCACTCCCCAGTGACCCAGTGTGGGATACACTCACTCCCCAGTGACCCAGTGTGTGTGGGATACACTCACTCCCCAGTGACCCAGTGTGTGTGTGATACACTCACTCCCCAGTGACCCAGTGTGTGTGATACACTCACTCCCCAGTGACCCAGTGTGTGTGGGATACACTCACTCCCCAGTGACCCAGTGTGTGTGATACACTCACTCCCCAGTGACCCAGTGTGTGGGATACACTCACTCCCCGGTGACCCAGTGTGGGATACACTCACTCCCCAGTGACCCAGTGTGTGGGATACACTCACTCCCCAGTGACCCAGTGTGTGGGATACACTCACTCCCCAGTGACCCAGTGTGTGGGATACACTCACTCCCCAGTGACCCAGTGTGTGGGATACACTCACTCCCCAGTGACCCAGTGTGTGGGATACACTCACTCCCCAGTGACCCAGTGTGTGGGATACACTCACTCCCCAGTGTGTGTGGGATACACTCACTCCCCAGTGACCCAGTGTGTGGGATACACTCACTCCCCAGTGACCCAGTGTGTGGGATACACTCACTCCCCAGTGACCCAGTGTGTGGGATACACTCACTCCCCAGTGACCCAGTGTGTGGGATACACTCACTCCCCAGTGACCCAGTGTGGGATACACTCACTCCCCGGTGACCCAGTGTGTAGGATACACTCACTCCCCAGTGTGTGTGGGATACACTCACTCCCCAGTGACCCAGTGTGTGGGATACACTCACTCCCCAGTGTGTGTGGGATACACTCACTCCCCAGTGACCCAGTGTGTGGGATACACTCACTCCCCAGTGACCCAGTGTGTGGGATACACTCACTCCCCAGTGACCCAGTGTGTGGGATACACTCACTCCCCAGTGACCGAGTGTGTGGGATACACTCACTCCCCAGTGACCCAGTGTGGGATACACTCACTCCCCAGTGACCGAGTGTGTGGGAGACACTCACTCCCCAGTGACCGAGTGTGTGGGATACACTCACTCCCCAGTGACCCAGTGTGTGGGATACACTAACTCCCCAGTGACCCAGTGTGTGGGATACACTCACTCCCCAGTGACCCAGTGTGTGGGATACACTCACTCCCCAGTGACCCAGTGTGGGATACACTCACTCCCCAGTGACCCAGTGTGTGGGATACACTCACTCCCCAGTAACCCAGTGTGTGGGATACACTCACTCCCCAGTGACCCAGTGTGTGGGATACACTCACTCCCCAGTGACCCAGTGTGTGGGATACACTCACTCCCCAGTAACCCAGTGTGTGGGATACACTCACTACCCAGTGACCCAGTGTGGGGGATACACTCACTCCCCGGTGACCCAGTGTGTGGGATACACTCACTCCCCAGTGACCGAGTGTGTGGGAGACACTCACTCCCCAGTGACCCAGTGTGTGGGATACACTCACTCCCCAGTGACCCAGTGTGGGATACACTCACTCCCCAGTGACCCAGTGTGGGATACACTCACTCCCCAGTGACCCAGTGTGTGGGATACACTCACTCCCCAGTGACCCAGTGTATGTGGGATACACTCACTCCCCAGTGACCCAGTGTGTGGGATACACTCACTCCCCAGTGACCCAGTGTGTGGGATACACTCACTCCCCAGTGACCCAGTGTGTGGGATACACTCACTCCCCAGTGACCCAGTGTGTGGGATACACTCACTCCCCAGTGACCGAGTGTGTGGGATACACTCACTCCCCAGTGACCGAGTGTGTGGGAGACACTCACTCCCCAGTGACCCAGTGTGTGGGATACACTCACTCCCCAGTGACCCAGTGTGTGGGATACACTCACTCCCCAGTGACCCAGTGTGTGGGATACACTCACTCCCCAGTGACCCAGTGTGTGGGATACACTCACTCCCCGGGGACCCAGTGTGTGGGATACACTCACTCCCCAGTGTGTGTGGGATACACTCACTCCCCAGTGACCCAGTGTGGGATACACTCACTCCCCAGTGACCCAGTGTGTGGGATACACTCACTCCCCAGTGACCCAGTGTGTGGGATACACTCACTCCCCAGTGACCCAGTGTGTGGGATACACTCACTCCCCAGTGACCCAGTGTGTGGGATACACTCACTCCCCAGTGACCCAGTGTGTGGGATACACTCACTCCCCAGTGACCCAGTGTGTGGGATACACTCACTCCCCAGTGACCCAGTGTGTGGGATACACTCACTCCCCGGGGACCCAGTGTGTGGGATACACTCACTCCCCAGTGTGTGTGGGATACACTCACTCCCCAGTGACCCAGTGTGGGATACACTCACTCCCCAGTGACCCAGTGTGTGGGATACACTCACTCCCCAGTGACCCAGTGTGTGGGATACACTCACTCCCCAGTGACCCAGTGTGTGGGATACACTCACTCCCCAGTGACCCAGTGTGTGGGATACACTCACTCCCCAGTGACCCAGTGTGTGGGATACACTCACTCCCCAGTGACCCAGTGTGTGGGATACACTCACTCCCCAGTGACCGAGTGTGTGTGGGAGACACTCACTCCCCAGTGACCCAGTGTGTGGGATACACTCACTCCCCAGTGACCCAGTGTGTGGGATACACTCACTCCCCAGTGACCCAGTGTGTGGGATACACTCACTCCCCGGTGACCCAGTGTGGGATACACTCACTCCCCAGTGACCCAGTGTGTGGGATACACTCACTCCCCAGTGACCCAGTGTGTGTGGGATACACTCACTCCCCAGTGACCCAGTGTGTGGGATACACTCACTCCCCAGTGACCCAGTGTGTGGGATACACTCACTCCCCAGTGACCCAGTGTGGGATACACTCACTCCCCAGTGACCCAGTGTGTGGGATACACTCACTCCCCAGTGACCCAGTGTGTGGGAGACACTCACTCCCCAGTGACCCAGTGTGTGTGGGATACACTCACTCCCCAGTGACCCAGTGTGGGATACACTCACTCCCCAGTGACCCAGTGTGTGTGGGATACACTCACTCCCCGGTGACCCAGTGTGTGGGATACACTCACTCCCCAGTGACCCAGTGTGTGGGATACACTCACTCCCCAGTGACCCAGTGTGTGGGATACACTCACTCCCCAGTGACCCAGTGTGTGGGATACACTCACTCCCCAGTGACCCAGTGTGTGGGATACACTCACTCCCCAGTGACCCAGTGTGTGGGATACACTCACTCCCCAGTGACCCAGTGTGTGGGATACACTCACTCCCCAGTGACCCAGTGTGTGGGATACACTCACTCCCCAGTGACCCAGTGTGTGGGATACACTCACTCCCCAGTGACCCAGTGTGTGGGAGACACTCACTCCCCAGTGACCCAGTGTGTGGGAGACACTCACTCCCCAGTGACCCAGTGTGTGGGATACACTCACTCCCCAGTGACCCAGTGTGTGGGAGACACTCACTCCCCAGTGACCCAGTGTGTGGGATACACTCACTCCCCAGTGACCCAGTGTGTGGGATACACTCACTCCCCAGTGACCCAGTGTGTGTGGGATACACTCACTCCCCAGTGACCCAGTGTGTGGGATACACTCACTCCCCAGTGACCCAGTGTGTGGGATACACTCACTCCCCAGTGACCCAGTGTGTGGGATACACTCACTCCCCAGTGACCCAGTGTGTGGGATACACTCACTCCCCAGTGACCCAGTGTGTGGGAGACACTCACTCCCCAGTGACCCAGTGTGTGGGATACACTCACTCCCCAGTGACCCAGTGTGTGGGATACACTCACTCCCCAGTGACCCAGTGTGTGGGATACACTCACTCCCCAGTGACCCAGTGTGTGGGAGACACTCACTCCCCAGTGACCCAGTGTGTGGGATACACTCACTCCCCAGTGACCCAGTGTGTGGGATACACTCACTCCCCAGTGACCCAGTGTGTGGGATACACTCACTCCCCGGGGAGCCAGTGTGAAGGACCTGCCCATGTTCTATTGACCAAATTATGTTCTTTATCCATTTCCTCCCAATCAATCCTTGTTTTGTTGGGCGACTGCAATCAACAACAACAACTTGTATTTATATAGCACCTTTAACGTAGTAAAACGTCCCAAGGGGCTTCACAGGAGTGATTATCAAACAAAATTTGACACCGAGCCACATAAGAACATATTGGGACAGGTGACCAAAAGCTCAAAGAAGCTACTTTTTTGGTCAAGTTGGTCGGGTTTAGGGAGCGTCTTAAAGGAGGAGAGAGAGAGAGGTTTAGGGAGGGAATTCCAGAGCTTAAGGCCTCGGCAGCTGAAGGCCTGGCCGCCAATGGTGGAGCGAAGGAAATCGGCAAAGCGCAAGAGGGCAGAATTTGAGAAGTGTGGTGATCTCGTAGGGCTGGAGGAGGTTGCAGAGGTAGGGAGTTTTTTAAAAAGAATTTCTGCATTGAAGATGTGACAATGTAGCTTATCTGTTTGCTTTGCAAAAATCCTTAAGATCATAATTGACTACTCATTAGCACCGAAGGTTTTCCACCTTTATTAGTTCTCACGCCCTGTGTGAGAATCTCTGGTGTTCCCGAGACAACGGTCATGCGATCAGGATATTGTCTGTTGGCATTTCATGTCGCTCCTTGCTTTCGAGGGAGGCGGGCCCACCCTTCGCTGTGCGACTCTCCCTAGCGGCGCAAATGAGATGCGCGCTCCGCGGAATAACCTCTGCCGCAAACATCGACAAACGAGCCTGCGGTTAATTTCCAAGTAAAGAACGCGGTTAACCGCCGGCGTGAAACCATACGGTCCGAGACACGGGACGCCCCCCGGCTCCCAACGCACCGTGCCCCTGAGCTGCCTCACTGCAAGTCCCACTCCAGAGACTTGAGCACATAATCCCAGGCCGACACTCTCTCAGTGCCGGTACTGAGGGAGCGCTGTGCTGTCGGAGGTGCCGTCTTTCAGATGAGACGTCAAACCGAGGCCCCCGTCTGCCCCTCTCGGGTGGACGTAGAGGATTCCCACGGACAATATTTCGAAGAAGAGCAGGGGAGTTCTCCCCCGGTGTCCAAAGTCCGCATTAATCCCTCTACCAACATCACTAAACCAGATTATCTGATCATTATCACGTTGCTGTTTCTGGGATCTTGCTGTGCGCAAATTGGCTGCCACGTTTCCTACATTACAACAGTGGCTACACTTCAAAAAAGTACTTCATTGGCTGTAAAGCGCTTTGGGACGTCCTGAGGTCGTGAAAGGCCCTAGATAAATGCAAGGTTCTTTTTTGCTGTTTGTCACCCCAAGATTAAGGATTAGCTTTTAATTCTGTTCGAACATGTGGGCGATATTGTGTGATCTCTTGCGAGGCGTGGTATTGTGGTATTGCGGACCCCACTCGGGTTAAGTGAACACCTCCGATCCTTTGGGCACCAGCTGACCCACACTGATGACTGATGCTCTGTCACTCCGCCTCCAGTGCCCTGCGCCAGCCTGTTGGCAGGATCCATTTTGCGGGGACGGAATTGGCCGATGAGTGGATTGGTTACATGGACGGGGCAGTGCAGTCGGGCGAGAGGGCGGCTCGAGAGGTGAGTGGACCTCTTCTTAGTTAAGGACGCACGTGGTTTGGGGGAGGGGATCGATGGGATGTGACTGCCCTAACCCTGGTGGGTTTGAGATGGTTTATCACTGGCAAGCCCCACCTAGGTCTTGAGCAGGTAATCTGGGGCTGGCACTCTGGGGCAGTACCGAGGGAGTGCTGTGCGAGCCCCAATACTGTCTTTGCCCGACTTTCCAGCCGGGGCATCGCGTGGTTAACGCTGGCTGATCGCTGCCCCCACGGGCCAAGAGGTCCTGAGGTCAATTGTACGGTCCGCCATTGCTGCCTGGATGCAGTCGGCTGACCGGGCGCAGATTGGGGACAGAATCTGGCACATTCTCGTGTGAATCTTAGAACAACTAGCAAGTAATCAAAGACAATAACGTCTCCATGTTTACAGATATTGCTCGAGCTCGGAAAAATTCCCGTGGATGAAACCTTCCAGCCTGAACCACCACCACCCGCTGACGTCTCGCTCAACCCGACGGAGAGCTCCTGGTTGACGGGCGCGCTGCCCTCAGTAGACACCCTCCTACGATTCAGTGGGATTGCCCTAGCTGCTGGCCTGGCCTGGTTTTTCCAGTCAAAGCTTTGAAGAGGTGGGCCTGTACCATCTACCACTACGGGGGGGGGGGATTGGGAAGGCACAGCGGCGAGGCAGAAGGCAACAGAACATTTTGCCACAAGGGTCGTCTTCACATCAAACTATCCAGCTGGGAATGGAAGACTTTTTTTATTCAGCCTTGGGTGGTGGGGGTCTGGAACTCACTGCCTGAAAGGGTGGTAGGGGCAGAAACCCTCAACTCATTTAAAAAGTACCTGGATGTGCACTTGAAGAGCCGTGACCTACAGGGCTACGGACCCAGTGCTGGAAAGTGGGATTAGGCTGGGTGGCTCATTTTCGGCAGGAGCGGACACGATGGGCCGAATGGCCTCCTCCCGTGCCGTAAGCTTTCTATGATCGGATCTCACATCAGGCCAAAGTTCCTTTTGTTTTTAAAATCTCTGATTCAAACTTGGCAGGGCAACTCCGTTAATTGATGGAATTTCTTCTTGGCAAGCAGAAGATAAGCCAAACTTAATTTTCCAATCGTTTGGGCAGCTGGTATGTATCAGTTGTATGAACCAGGAAAGTGTAGAATGAGAGACGGCCATTCAGCCCATCTAGGCAATTCCTTCAACGGATCATATGCCATCCACTCCATCATGGACTCTACTCCCAACCCATTGCAGCTCCTGAGCGAAAGTTCTGCAAAATGTCTCCCTGTCCCAAGTGGTAAATGGACATGACTCCAATACATCTGTCCAACGTTGTACCCTACATCATACATCCTGGGTCAGTTGCTTCCTCGACTTTTTGGTTTCAATATAGATAATTGTGAGGTGGTACATTTTGGTAGGGAGAATGAGGCCACATACTCCTTGGAAAATAAGAGTCTGAATAGGGTAGGGGAGCAGAGGGATCTGGGGGTACAGATAAACAAATCACTAGGAGTAGCGACGCTGGTTAATAAGGCCATAAAAAAGGCAAACCAAGCACTGGGGTTCATTTCTAGAGGGATAGAATTGAAAAGCGGAGAAGTTATGTTAAACTTGTATAAAACCTTGGTTAGACCACACTTGGAGTATTGTGCACTGTTCTGGTCTCCGTATCATAAGATACAAAAAAGGTACAAAAAAGAGTTACAAGGATGATACCAGAACTGAGAAGTTATAGCTATCAGGAAAGACTGAGCAGGCTGGAGCTCTTTTCTCTAGAAATGAGAAGGCTGAGGGGTGATTATGAAAGGGTTCGATAGGGTAGACGTAGAGAAGATGTTTCCACTTGAGGGGGAGACCAGAACTAGGGGGCCATAAATATAAGATAGTCACTAATAAATCCAATAGGGAATTCAGGAGAAACTTCTTTACCCAGAGAGTGGTGAGAATGTGGAACTCACTCCCACAAGGAGTAGTTGAGGCGAATAGTGTAGATGCATTTAAGGGGACGCTGGATAAACACATGAGGCAGAAAGGAATAGAAGGATATGCTGATAGGGTGAGATGGAGTAGTGAGGGAGGAGACTCATGCAGAGCATAAACACCGGGATGGACCTGTTGGGCCGAATGGCCTGTTTCTGAGCTGAACATTCTCTGTAACCTTCGTGGTTCTCGGGACCAACATGTTCCACACAACATTTGACCATTTTTATCTATACTTGTCCTTCTAACTTTCAGTCTTTTTCAAAGGGGTTAACTGACACACCATTAACTGGTGTACCTGGAAGCCCTGGTTGCGTCCACTTGTTCTGCACTCAGCCCAAGTTACAGTTGGCTCCTATGTAAGTTGCCGTCATCATGTTGAAACCCTGCACCATGCCCCCTCTCAGTCTATTCTCAAATGAAAGTAAGTCCGGTTTGGTGATCCTTTCAATGGACCTCAGCCCCCGGACTCCTCCTTGTAATGTTGGTTTCTGAACCCTCGCCAATGCATCAGTCTCCTCGAAAGCTGGATTACCAACGTTGCACGCAAAACTACGAGGCTCTGTTGCCGACGTAGCACCTTGCTACCGGGAAGCATAGAATCTTACAGCACAGAAGGAGGCCATTCAGCCCATCGTGCCTGTGCCGGCTCTTCGAAAGAGCTATCCAATTAGTCCCGCTCCCCATAGCCCTGCAAGTTTTTTCCTTTTCAAGACTACATCCAATTCCCTTTTGAAAGTTACTATTGAATCTGCTTCCACCACCCTTTCAGGCAGCGCATTCCAGATCATAACAACTCGCTGTGTAAATAAATTCCCCTCATCTCGCCTCTGGCTCTTTTGCCAATTATCTTAAATCTGTGTCCTCTGGTTACCGACCCTCCTGCCAGTGGAAACAATTTCTCCTTATTGACTCTATCAAAACCCCTCATTTTGAACACCTCTATTAAATCTCCCCTTAACCCTCTCTGCTCTAAGGAGAACAACCCCAGCTTCTCCAGTCTCTCCACATCACTGAATGCATGAATGAATGTTCCCGGTTTGCCGATTGAGATACTCACGATGTGATTTCTTCGCTGTACCGCAGTGGGAGCGTCAGCCTGGACTATGTGCTCACGTCTTGGAAGTGGGACTCGAACCCACAACCAGAGGCAGGAGTGCTACCAACTGAGCCAAACTGGCACGATGATCAGTTTGTCTCCGGCGAGTGGTTTATCAACCACTTTAACCAGTTGGGTAATGGCCGAGGAGGTTAATCTAGCTGCACAGAGCAGGAAACTAGGAAATTAAGCGGAATTGTGACTGGGTACAGCCCGATCCACCAACACAACCATTCCCAGATTTTGAAAGACTCGCGTTCGAACGGTGGGTTTAGATTTTGATTTTTGTGCGATGGTGTGAAACAGACGATAGTGAGTCGGCAGCCTGTTTTACATCCGTTGACTTCGAAGGTCCTGCCGAGGTGCGATCGCCCGTTTTACGTTATCGGACAAAGTCGAGATCTATTCCCGCGTGTTCAAAGCAGGTGACGTGTCAGTGCGTGCAATCAAAGCCTGAGGTGCGAAATCGCAAAAAAGTGATGGTCAGTCACGTCATTTGCCAATCTTTCAGCTGCGATTTAGTCATTATTTGCTGGTGTAGTTTGCAATAAAAAAAAATTGATCTCTGCTTGGATCCGCCGTCGATTTTACTGAAGCAAACAAACCTCGAGACTATTGCTTTCGGCCAATACCGCGGACCTGTCACCGTTGGTCAGGAGAAGGCCAACAAGCTGGCGCCAACTGAAGGCTCCTTGTGTGTGTGTGTGTGTGTGTGTGTGTGTGCGGACTCGATCCGCAGGAGGAGAAGTGAAGACCTCGTCAGTGAGGAGGTGATGCCAACCTCTGGGCAGAGACCAGACAGAGTTCGCTTTGAAGCCAAAAGCAGAAATTGTTGGCTGCTACTTCCCATTAAACTGCACTAGTTGCACAGACTAATATAATTTAAAAAAAAACAGATTATCTGGTCATTATCTCATTGCTGTTTGTGGGATCTCGCTGTGCGCAAATTGGCTGCCGTGTTTCCTACATTACAACAGTGACTGCACTTCAGAAAGCACTTCGTTAGCTGTAAAGCACTTCGGGACGTCCCGAGGCCGTGAAAGGCGCTATACAAATGCAGGTTCTTTTTTTTAAGGCAGACTTGCAATTGCACAGCACCAGGCCCCCACTTATCGTTCCCCTGCATAAACACATGAATGCTGTCATCCAGGGCAATCATCGCCAAAAGTCTCTTGTTTCCAAGGAGACGCTTTAGCAACACCAAGGCGTTGAACTTTCCTGGAATGCGCCCTTAAAGGGACGTGGCCTTCAAGGAAAAATAATCGGCAAAAATCCTTTCCAGGCTGGAGAGGAGGAACTACATGTCCCCTTTAACTTGATCGCGTCTTGCACAAACACTTTTTTTTTGTGTCTGTGGCAAAAATCACTTACCCGGGACTGAGACTTTGACGTACAAGGTAACAGCTGCAAGCAGCTGTCTGCGTGCACAATCTCTCCGTCCCCGAAAGCTCCGGCTGCTCCCAGTCTGCGAGTTGCAGCTTTCTGAAGCGAATCGTTTTGTCCGCAGGTCGCAGAGATTCTGGGAAAAAAAAGACGAGACGCCAAGGCAGGTCGAATAGGAGGAAGAGACTCCGCCAGTTTCGGCCACGCATGTGGGACTTTTTAGCGCTGCAGGGGGGCTGAGCTATTTCTGTGCCTTCGTTTCTTAAAGGGACCGTCTGGAATAAGCCTTGTGGGGGGGGGGGAGAAATGTTTTTTTTCTGTAAGTCAGTAATCCCAGATCTTGACCCCGTTTGTGTTGTAGGTAATCATATATCTTGCTTTGCCAATGAGTATTTTTTTTCGCACACAGGAGGTCACTGCTCCTTTAATTCTAGTTGCTGTTGAGTTGGATTTGGCAATCTTCCAGGCAAATTAAGTCATCCCCTCGGGGAGCCAGACAGTTGCTGAATTAGAAAACTAAAGTTAGGGACTATCCACAATTATCAGGTGCTTTTCAGCAGAGCAAAATTGACACAGCTGCTCGCCGCCAGATGACTGATAAGATATCGCTCCTCGCCGTCTGGAAATAAATCTGGACGTAAAAGATCCCACGGCCACTATTTTGAGCTCTCCCCCGGTGTCCTGGGGCCAATATTTACCCCTCAACCAACATCACTAAGAACAGATGATCTGATCATTATCACGTTGCTGTTTGTGGGATCTCGCTGTGCGCAAATTGGCTGCCGAGTTTCCCTACATAACAACAGTGACTACACTTCAAAAGTACTTCATTGGCTGTAAAGCGCTTCGGGACGTCCTGAGGTTGTGAAAGGCGCTATATAAATGCAAGCCTCTCTTTCTCTTGTAGAGCTGGTAATTACCCTGGTTCCTGATACAAAGCTGGGTTTGAACTGCCTCGATGCCAGACTTGTACCATTGCGCCCCATCGCTCTTATCCCTTTGCCGATATTTTATTCCTCACTCCCCCCCTCAGAACCGATTTACCTCCCTCCCTTCTCTCCCACTCCTCCAACAGACGTCCCTTCCATTCCCCCCCCCCCACCCCAACCCAGTGCCTCGTCCCAACTGGCTATTCTGCACACGTGGAGCGGAACGGCTATTCGACCGAGTGGGGCATCGCGGCTGAGCCTGATCCCGTCCTCAACCCAACACTAGTTCCATCTTGATGGGTGGGGTGGGGCGGGTCACTGGATCAGGAGCGAGAGAACCCCCCCCACCCCCCCCCAACCCCTCCCAAACTGGTGCTTTTTTTGTTTCAGCATCCTAATCGAGGGACGCTGAGCCCAAGGGGATTTCCTCTAACTCTCCACGTCCCCGTCCCCCCCCCCCCCACCCCCACCTCCAGTGCCTCGTCCCAACTGGCTATTCCGCACACGTGGAGCGGAACGGCTATTCGACCGAGTGGGGCATCGCGGATGAGCCCGATCCCGTCCTCACCCCAGCACTAGTTCCATCTTGGTGCGTGGGCGGGTCACTGGATACCGATCAGGAGCGGGAGAACCCCCCCAGACCCCCCCACCACCACCAAACTGGTGCTTTTTTTGTTTCACCATCCGAATCGAGGGACGCTGATGAGCCCAAGGGGATTTCCTCTAACTCTCCACGTCCCCCCCCCTCCACAGCAGTAAAATAAATCACTCAGCACACAGCAGATATCGAAATGCAGGGCTTTCCCAGTGTGAATTTCTCAGTACCGCCGATTCAGAAAGAGGGCCTCAGTTCTATTTAAAATCTTTCACAGTGTTGAAGTGGTTGAGTCAAAGACCCAGATCTCCTCCGTTCCCCCACTGCCCACAAAGATCGCTGACCCTTTGCTAAGCAATAGTTGAAGCGTTTTTTTTTTTGGTAAAATACTGGTGAAGTTTGAGCTCGTTTAACGGTTGTGAGGGTGTCACGGTGGGAAGGTGTGCTTTGACTCACTTATGATGTGGAGATGCCGGTGATGGACTGGGGTTGACAATTGTAAACAAGCTTTCGGAGGCTTCCTCCTTCCTCAGGAACATTTACCTGAGGAAGGAGGAAGCCTCCGAAAGCTTGTGAATTTAAAATAAAATTGCTGGACTATAACTTGGTGTTGTAAAATTGTTTACAATTGACTCACTTACACACGCGCAATGCCTCGTCTGTTACTGAGGCAGCCTGATCTCAGCCGGAATGGTTGCCAGGGGTGCTGCAATTTGCCCCAGTGCCCTCCGGGTTACAGGCCCCAGCGTGCAGTGGGAGAAACTGGAATAATTACCTGTCCAACCTTCGACCCTCCAGCTCATCCAAAACTCTGCTGCCCCGTATCCTAACTCGGACCAAGTCCCGTTCACCCATCGCCCCTCCCGCCGCCCCGCGGTGCTCGCTGACTTACATTGGCCCCCGGTCCGACAACTCCCCAATTTTAAAATTCTTGACCTCCCGTTCAAATCTCCCAATGGCCTCGGCCACTCCCTGGGCAGAATTTTGACTTCGAGGCAGGAAGGGAGCGGTGGGTGGGTGGGTGGGTGGGTGGGTGGGTGGGGGGATAATTTTCGGGTGTGAAACCCGGAAGGTAAGTTGGCAGGGCACGAGGCCAGTAAATTTTACTTCTGGGCTTCGAGCTGATTGACAGGCAGGCTGGGTGCTGGGGCAGGGAGGCCTGCGGAAGCAGGCCGCAGCGGGGATCAGAGGGAGGGAGGGATCATCGGCCGAGGAGGAGATCAGATGGGCCAGAGAGGACATTGGAGGGGGTGGGGAGGAGATCGGGGGGGGGCCAGGGGGAAGATATGGGCCCGGGGAGGAAATTGGGGGGCCGGGGAGAAGACTGGGGGGCCCGGGGAGGAAATTGGGGAGCCGGGGAGGAGATCGGGGGGGCCGGGGAGGAGATCGGGGGGCCGGGGAGGAGATCGGGGGGCCGGGGAGGAGATCGAGGGGCCGGAGAGAAGATCATGGGGCCGGGGAGGAGATCGAGGGACTGGGGAGGAAATCGAGCGGCCGGGGAGAAGATCATGGGGTCAGGGAGGAAATTGAGGGCCGAGGAGGAGATCGAGGGGCCGGGGAGGAGATCGAGGGGCCGGGGAGGAGATCGAGGGGCCGGGGGGGAAGATCGGGGGCCAGGGAGGAGATCGACGGGACTGGTGCTCTTGATCACCTAATATCTCCTTATGTGGCTCGGTGTCAAATTTTGTTTGTCAGTCGCTCCTGTGAAGCGCCTCGGGACGTTTTACCGTGTTAAAGGCGCTATATAGATGCAAGTTGTTGTCGTTACATAACTAGACTAGTAATCCAGGCCTGCATTAGGAGATGGTGGGAGTTAGGACCCTACGGAAACCATCATAAGATGCTGAGAGACAATGCGGAAGCAGCTGCAGGCAAGCATTTGACTGATCCTGCAATGGGAAGTCCCCCCCACCCCCCCCCCCCGCCTCCCGCCTCCCCCCCGAGCAGTGAGGACGCAGTAAATTCTCCCATTGCAAGGTCAGAACGAAGATTTTCAGCCTCTCGCTGTCAGGCAAATGAAGACTCACGGGCTGCTTCCCGCTCTCTGGGTTTTGGCTGGACTCACACGAGCAGGTAGGCCCCGTTCCGTCTCCATGGTAACGGACCGTTTTCTTTTTTTCTCCGAGTGGCGTGAGTGTCGGGAGCATTGCCCTTCCGTGTGTGTGTTGGCCAAAGAAGGTGGAGGAAGGCGGAGGGACAGCAGCTCCATCTGGAAAGAGAACTGCCCCCCTTCAGGTGATGGATGTGTTTTGTAAGGCTGGCCGCAAAAAAAGGCGGTTTCGTGCTCAGAAAGAAAGGAACTTGCATTTATATAGCGCCTTTCACGACCTCAGGACGTCCCAACGCGCTTTGCAGCCACTTTTGAAGTGCAGTCACTGTTGGGAGACACGGCAGCCGATTTGCGCACAGCAAGATCCCACAAACAGCAACGTGATAACGACCGGGCCGTCGTGTTTTTAGTGATGCTGGTCGAGAGACGAATATTGGGCCCCGGGACACCGGGGGGGAGAACTCCCCCCCCCCCACCTCTGCTCTTCTTGCAATGGCGGCCGCGGGATCTTTTACGTCCGCCTGAGAGGGCAGACGGGCGGGGGGGTGGCCTCGGTTTAACGTCGCATCCGAAAGACGGCGCCTCCCGACAGCGCGGCGCTCCCCCTCAGTACTGGCACTGGGAGTGTCCGCCTAGATTTTGTGCTGAAGGACCTAGAATCTATGAGCTTCTGACTCTGAGGAGAGAGAGCTCCCAACTGAGCCATGGCGCACACCTAAATTGCAGTAGTGATATTATTTGATAGTGAGTGAGAGATTCCGCCCCCCCACCCCCCCCCCGGTGTCGAACGCTGTTCACGACCCTGAGTACTGAGTCTCTTAGGCCTTGTGTGGTGCAAGGCAGGTATAAGGCCGAGGTTAACCCATGCTTGCCTCACCTCATTGCTTGACCAGCTCTTCAAGTCTCTCTCTGTAGCCTCCTCCAACCTGGCAACCCTCCGAGATCTCTGCGCTCCTCCAACTCCGGCCTCTTGTCCAGCACCCGATTTCCTTCACTCCACCATTGGCGGCCGTGCTCTCAGCCGCCTCGGGCCCTAAGCTCTGGAATTCCCTCCCTAAACCTCTCCGCCTCTCTCTCCTCCTTTAAGACGCTCCTTAAAACCTACCTCTTTGACCAAGCTTTTGGTCACCTGGTCCTAATATCTCCTTATGTGACTCGGTGTCAAATTTTGTCTGATTTACGCTCCTGTGAAGAGCCTCGGGACGTTAAAGGCGCTATATAAATTCAAGTTGTTGTTGTTTAGGCCCCGTTAGACGCGACAGACTAGATGCAGGGAGGATGCTCCCGATGGCTGGGGAGTCCAGAACCAGGGGTCACAGTCTCAGGATACGGGGAATGCCATTTAGAACCGAGATGAGGAGAAATTTCTTCACTCAGAGGGTGGTGAACCTGTGGAATTCTCTACCACAGAAGGCAGTGGAGGCCAAGTCATTAGATGTATTCAAGAAGCAGGTAGATATATTTCTTAATGCTAAAGGGATCAAGGGATACGGGGAAAAAGCGGGAACAGGGTACTGAGTTAGACGATCAGCCATGATCATTTTGAATGGTGGAGCAGGCCTGAAGGGCCGAATGGCCTACTCTTGCTCCTACTTTCTATGTTTCTATGTTAAGCTGTAGAGCTACTATCAGCTCTAGAGATGGGGTTTTTGGCAATGCTATAAATAAATGGAGTATTTTTTCTACAAAACAAAAATAAAATTTCCAGTGCAGTCACGAGGAGGCTATAACTTGTGCTATGATTTCTATAACGTGATTCACTCTTGGAAACTTTCTGATTCCGTTTCGGGTATTTATGACAAACTGCTCACATTAATCATCGCTTAGTATGACCGTTCTTTGCTGAAGCAGGTTGTAGCTTTTAACAGGGCAACCCACACAGGCTTTAATCTTTGCCTTCAGAAGGCCACGGGTTCAAGCCCCTACAGCAGGACTTAATCAGCAGGGTGGGATAATTTACGTCCACCTGAATAGGCAGACGGGGGCCTTGGGTTTAACGTCTCATCGGAAAGACGGCACCTCCGACAGCGCAGCACTCCCTCAGTACTGCAGTGACTCATCGGCCTAGGTTTTGCGTTCGAGTCTGCGGAGCGGGGACTTGAACCCAATGATCTATCTGACTCAGAGGTGAGAGTACCACCAACTGTTAACACCTCAGAACGGTCCTGGAAAGTCTGTACTCGTCTAACATGAATTCCAGTTGGGAGAAGTTCAGACTGTTTCTCCCGCGTTCAATTTTGGACATTGTCCACCTGAGATTTGTTTGCGAGTACAGCGATACCCAGTTGGGTTTGCTTTCTAATCACTCGACTTAATCCTGTTCAAATAACTCTTGGCTCTTCTAAAGATATCAACGGTTGAGTATAACACAGCATGGCTCAGTGTACAAACTATTCTCCTTAGTATTCAGCGATTAAAACCAGGGGGGGTGAGGCCATGAAGGGATTTAAACACAAGGATGAGAATTTTAAGATTGGAGGCTTTGGGGTACAGGGAGCGGGGCGAGGGTTGAGAGGGACTTTGGTGCGGGATAGATACGGGCAGCAGAGCTCTGGACGAGCGGAAGTTTATTCACAGCTAATTAGACCAGGAGGCCTTGAAGAGACAAACCTTTTGCCCACGGGGTCCGCCTTAGCAGCAGAATAATACATTGTCCATCACGGGCCTGTCCTTATGAAACAGGGTGTCATCTGACTTCATGCGAGCAACACCAGGAGGATTCACCAGTATTGTTTGAAAGTTTAGACAAATATTTAGATGGCAGGAAGGCACAGATTGGGGAAATCTCGAATTTGCAATGGACTATATTTTTCCCATCGAGAACACAATTAGCTCCCTCACCTTCTCCTCAAAACCCAAAGGCGCCAGCTCCTTTGTTTCAACGGTACAGCTTGTTATTTGCAATCTCTGCACCTGTGACCCATCCAAATTCTGGTTTCTTAATTTTCGAGCCACACTTGGAATATTGTGCACTGTCCTGGTCTCCGTATTACAAAAAAGGATATAGAGTCACTGGAAAGAAAAGCAAATAAAAGATTCCCAAGGATGAGACCGGAATTGAGAGGTTATAACTATCAGGAAAGATTGAACAGACTGGGGCTCTTTTCTCTAGAAAAGTGAAGGCTGAGAAGTGGCCTGATTGAGGTCTTTAAGATTATGGAAGGGGTTTGATAGGGTAGACGTAGAGAAGCTGTTTCCACTTGTGGGGGAGACCAGAACTAGGGGTCATAAATATAAGACGGTCACCAATAAATCCAATCGGGAATTCAGGAGAAACTTCTTCACCCGGAGAGTGGTGAGAATGGGGAACTCGCTACCACAAGGAGTAGTTGAGGGGAAGCTAGATAAACACATGAGGGAGAAAGGAATGGAAGGATATGGTGATAGGGTGAGATGAAGTAGGGAGGGAGGAGGCTCGTGTGGAGCATAGACCAGTTGGGCCGAATGGCCTGTTTCTGAGCAGTAATACACATCAC